>NC_060269.1:53325813-53538158 GCF_021613505.1 Equus quagga | reverse complement strand
GATCTAACAAACTTTTCATAATTTGAGGTGAATGAAATGAATGATCTAACCAAGTTTCCATATTTAAGTTGCATATCATTAAGTAGAACGCACAGGGAAAAAACCCAGAGATTTTCTTTGGCTTAGGAATGGTGAAAACAGCTTTTGATCAAAATTTTACATTTAAGGTCCTCATATATTGAAAATTTGATTACTTGAATACACAATCCTTCTGTTTGCTTCCTAACCATTTGTGAGTACACATACCTTCCTTTTTGCACTGTAACACACACAGCAGGAACACAATTTTTACTATTAGAATAAGTAGCCCTCAATTTGGGCATAGTTGGAATCAGAGTAATTGTGATTATTTTTTCATAGTCATTCACAAGTCAAGGTTTATTCTGTTGTTGGAAAAGAAAATGTTGAAATCATCCAATAGCATGGCCCCGACAGTATTTTAAATAAATTTTTAGTCAACTCAAATTTTTCTGCTTGGAAGTATAATAAAAAGAACCAGAGGACTGTGAGCATTGGTCTTTCTCCTGTGTTCTGAGGATACATAGGTTCTTGTATACAAATAAAAAATACTTGACATAGGATATATGATAGAAATATTCTTGGTGATTAGCACATTATGCCAGCATGCTGGCTACTTTTAAAAAGTTGGTCTGTAAAATTTACTTTGAGGATAAAGCACTCTATCAAAATTACTGCACTACAGTATCATTTTTAATAATTTTCACTGAGTTTTCAAGGCTATGACATATGTATAGCGATTTGCATGAGACTTTTTCTAAATACATTCCATGCACATTATGGATAAGGTATGCATTGTGTTACGCATTTAAGTGTTTTTTTCTTCAAAAATGAATGCACCAAAGGAATATGATTGAGTCTCACACTAAACTATTAAAACAGTCTCATTTAATTACAAAAATAGCTTTAGAATTTATTATTGTCTAGCTATCTCTTTTTAAAGTATTTTTTTAAAATAACACTTTATGTCTAAAAATAACCACTGACATTCTTTTGTGTTTTAAATTTCAGGAATGTAGCAATTTCTTGCTGAGTGTTTGTAATGTTTTGACATTTCCTGCTAGATGCCATATGTTTCGTACTTGCATAAGTGTGCGTTGGGGGCCTTTAGTGAGATACAAAAGCATTTGGATTTGCCAGTTTCTTCAGATGCTAAAAGACTATAAGAACACTGGGGAGATAGACCCTGAGGAATCATACTTCTTAGGTACCTCAATTTGATACAGAAAGCAGAGTATTATTTTTATTTCATGGGTCTCATTTTTGGTGTATAACACATTTTTTCACTTGAGCATATTTTCTTTGAAATGAATATATTTCCATACAAGTTCAAAAATAGGAATCAATACTTAAGTAATGGAAGTAAAACTAGTCTTTTGAGAAAGTAGACATGATTCCTGGAGAAATTTTAAAAATATGTGGGTCATACTTACATGGATTGAACTATATAGTCTATAAGCAAAATAAGCTGGTTTGTCTCGAACACAGAGAACTAGGAAAAATCAGAGAGAAAAGAAGAAGTTTTGAGAGTGACAATAGATATTTTCGTCAGAATTTGAGAAGGAGAACTCTTGTTTTATTTTCCTGTTACAATCCTAGAAGAGTGATTATTTGCGAGTTATAGGTGGGATCCCTCACTGTACATTGTATTAAAATTTCAACACAGAATAGTGGTAAAACCATAACTGATAGAAAAATATAAAGCAGCAATATTATAATGATCATTTCAGATTTTCACTTGGTCTAACTCTACCTCGTGGAACTCTCTTAGTTCCTTCACATAACCTAGTGAAAAAATTGTCCCATTTGTATCTGAAAATCAAATAAATAAGGCTTCAAAGAGATGCAGGTTATCACCACTATTATAGATTTTTATTACTGTGGGATTCAATGTGACATAGTCCCCATGCAAATAGTTCATCTTCCCAAATGTTATTTTTAGTCTTTTGTAACAAGACTTGTGAGTAGATATGAGGTCTCTTAAGGAAAAACTGTATGGACCACTGTGGAAGTCAGCAAATTAAAACCACTATGCATTAGAACAGCCTAGAGCCTGGTCAACAGTTGTCCTTGACGGATAATGTCTATTTGAATCAGCAAATTATTTAGTAAATGAAATGTATGCGAGGCTATAGCGTCTAGGCAAAATAAAATCATCATAACAATGTTTTCTTTGTAGTTCAAATGATTTTTTTAGATTGTGAGGCCCTGCCTTCCTCTTTCACTTTTGTCTATAATACTGTGACCTCATAAGCACTCGTGTGTCACTGCTAGAAGGTAAGTGCCTGAAGGACAGGGACTTTCGTTGTTGCTTTTGTAGCTATTGTTTCACTTGACGAATAAATGAAATGCAATAGGACATATTGGGGTCTATGAGGAAGCCATTTAGTTTAAAACTAATTCAGCGTGATCTTGTTTTTGCAGAAAGGCCTGACGTGGCCTGTTGAGCATGCATTGTACATCTGCTTTAAACATTGACAATGTCCCAAAGCTAAGAATGATAAGGAGGTTGCCATGTCAACATTTTTTAAGGATAAGCATTTCTTCCCAGAAACAGGATTAATTACTGACCTGCTCTAACTCATCTTATGACCACTGACCTGCTTACCACCAACTTGCTGTGCTCACCTTTTGACCACTGACCTGCTGTGCTGGCAAAGCATCTTATGAAAGTAGTAAAAGAGATGTTCCTGCCATATGTGATGTATGCTCTTTGTTCTAAGATGGTATATAACCACTCTGTATACCCCACTTCTTTGGAGAGCTTCCTTCCTTGGCGGAAATGTTCTCCTGGGCTATAATCCTCAAATTGGAACCCAGTTTTGATTTATAGATTGATTATGGGTTATTTGCGTTGACACACTGTTTTATCTGCACTGCCTAAATCAATGACCAGAAGAGTAGATATTCAATAGATGTTTATTAAATGAAAGAATGAATGAATCAGTTAATATGTTTTCTAGTATTTCTCATGTCCACTATTTCCTCTTTCAGACCCACTGCTTCGTGGCAGTTTTCAATAGTCGAAAGAGAGCTATTTTGAGATTCAGACGACATAGATTCTAGTCATAATTTTGCTGCTAATTAGTTGATAGACTTTGGAGCACTCACTGAAACTCCTTAGGCCTTGGTTGTAAAATGAGGGATTTTTATGTGATATATGATTATGAAAGCATATTGAGAATACATCAAAATATATGTACATTATTCTCAGAAAAATACACAAATATTCAAATCTTGTATAGTATTTTAGGGATTTCATAGAACCAACCAAACCCTTTTTTATGGAACTCTAGCTTTAAAACTCCTTTATGAGATAATCTATTGAAATATTATCTCTCAGCTCCTATGCCCATAATATGTCTGTGCTATTATAGGAAGGGAAAAATCACAGTATTTATTTACTCAACAAATATCTAAGTCATTATTTGATGTGCTTCTCCTTATGAGGATATTTCACAATGACCCTTCATTTGTAGTCTCTGAAATTTGTGCTGTCATGTCACAGCACAGAACAAGGTAAAGCACGGGTAGCGGCATAGTCGTTTTTATAGAGGGCTACCACTGTTTTCCCCTTTATGGAAAGATACCTTTCCTTACCTAGGAAGGAGCAGGAGGTGTGTGCCTCTCTCACAATAGCCTGTAGAAATCACTACTAAGTAACACCTTGGTAAATCTTGTTTATGGTATGACCTACCCCTAAAACAAACTTAGACATGGAGAAAAAGAAGCCATGTTGCTAGCATTCATCTGCTCTTTATCAAGGGAATGGAAGTCAGTATATATAAAACAAAATTTAAAGGCATGAGATCCCAATCACCTGTGAAAGAGAGCATCTGAGAATTCAGTGTTTCCCAGTATGAAAGTTGAACCAGCTATTAGGGAAGGGTATCATCTCTTTGAAGTTATCAGGTTGCCAGTTTAGTGCCTTATGTCAGTAGCTGATGTACTTTTCCTCTGTAGAGGTAATACCCTCTAAATAATTAAACTCAGGGGAAAGTGACTCAAGCAAAAGCTTACTTAAAGATCTTTAATTCAGTCAGCCAGTCAGCATTTATTGTGGAATAAAAGTCTTCTGTACACCAAATACATTGTTACTTACCAATTGCAACGAGCAGCTCTTGGAAATATCCATCATAACATTCATTAATAGCATCTACTATGTCTTGCCCAGAAATATTTTGAAATTCCTGGAAAACTGCAACAAATTGATATAATGCAAATGAGATTTTGTAAATATTATAAATTTAAAATACAAATATTGATTAGACTGCCTAACATAGTGAAGGTAAATAGAGTATAGGGGTGGGGGTTGGGTTGGAGTATGCCATCTTTTAAAAATTTTTATAGACTTTTGTGTTTTACTATATGTATAAAAAAACAAAAAGGGATTTCTTTTTAAATAAGGGAAACAGAAATGTACAGCAGTTTGGGGAAAGTCAAAGTGTGAACTAATATGAGTGCACCTCTAAAACCAATAAGGTAGCTTCACATAAATCATGACGTCAATAATAATGACCTTGACTCATTATGTGCTGGTTAAACTATGTTCACTATCTTCTTTTCAAGACAACATATAATATGCCTAACAGGAACTAGCTAATATATTTGAATAAGTTCTCCGTCAAAAACAGTGATTGTTTTAAAAGGTTCGTTATTTAAAGATTGTATAATTCAGTTATTGGAAAAAATAAAATTATAAGGAAACTTTATTCCTTAGTAATGTCATTATGTAAGGCATGTCTGTATAAACATAACTCAGAATAAGTACCTTTGAGATAACTGGCTTTCCTCTTTTTATATGGAACATTTTCCTCTTTTTTTTTTTCCAGTTAACAACTTGGTTTTTATTATGTAATCAGTTAAGCAGCTGAAAAGGAACCTGATGAATAATTACCCAGCCACAGCTGTTCATAGCTCTTGTTGCATAGAATCATTTGCAGCATAGTTTTGTGTTCCCCTGTCTTTCGCTGACAGGCTTCCCACAGGACCTGAAACATCATACAGCCAGGAAGGAGTACCATAATCACCCCAGACCAGTTTAACAAAGGCTCTCTACAGTATGTCACACAGTCTACAGAGAGCTGGTTCTAGTTACCATTGCATCCTGGGCAGCCATAGCAGGGTCTGTATATCCTTCTTCTCTGATTCCCTGTAAAAAAAGCACAGATTTCCCCCATTAAATGTTGTTAATTAACAACACATATAGGATTATTGGGACAAAAATCTTTGAACCCCAAAGCACACTGGTAATTCGTAAGACAGTGCTATCATTATTTGGAGTTAGATAGTCTACATTTCTTGAATACTTTATGTAATATAGGTCTTTTTAAAAAATGTGTGTTCTTTTGGTTGTATTTTTTTCTTTGCAGCAGTGGTAATCTTCCAAAGATGTTGCCAACCCAACCACTGGGAGAAAATATTTGCAAATCATTTATCTGACAAGAGGTTGACCTTCAAAATATATAAAGAACTCATGCAACTCAACAACAAAAAAACAAACAACCCAATCAAAAAATGAGTAGAGGAGGGGCTGGCCTGGTGGTGTAGCAGTTAAGTTCATGTGCTCCGCTTCGGTGGTCTGGAGTTTGCCAGTTTAGACCCCAGACGCAGACCACATATCAAGCCATGCAGTGGCAGGTGTCCCACATGTAAAGTAGAGGAAGATGGGCACAGATGTTAGCTCAGAGCCAATCTTCTTCAGCAAAAAGATGAGGATTGGTGGCAGATGTTAGCTTAGGGCTAATCTTCCTCAAAAACAAAAACAAACAAACAAAAAAATAAAAAAATGGGCAGAGGATATGAACAGACGTTTTTCCAAAGAAGATATAAAGACAGCCAACAAAAACATGAAATGATATTCAACATCACTAATTATTAGGGAAACACAAATCAAAACTACAATGAGATACCACCTTACACCAGTCCCAATGGCTATAATTATCGAGGAAAAAAACCAATAAATGTTGGAGAGGGTGTGGAAAAAAGGGAACCCTCATGCACTGCTTGTGGGAATGCAAACTAGTGCAGCAGCTATGGAAAACAGTATGGAGACTTCTCAAAAAATTAAAAAGAGAAATACCACATGACCCAGGCATCCCACTACTGGGTATTTATCCAAAGAACTTGAAATCAATGATCCAAAGATATTTATCCACCCCTATGTTCATCGCAACATTATTCACAATAGGCAAGATGTGGAAGCAACCCAAGCACCCTTCTACAGATGAATATATAAAGAAGATGTGACACACACACACACACACACACACACACACACAATGGAATACTACTCAGTCATAAAAAGACAAAACTGTTCCATTTGCAACAACATGGATGGACCTTTAGGGTATGATGTTAAGCTAAATAAGCCAGACAGAGAAAGACAAATACTGCATGCTCTCACTCATATGTGGTAGATGATAAATACATGGACAAAGAGAACAGATTAGTGGTTACCAGAGGTGAAGGGGGTTGGGGGGTGGGCAAAAGGGATAAAGGGGCACATATGCACAGTGACAGACAAATGGTGAGCATGATGAAGTCTATTCAGAAACTGGCAAATAATTTACACTTGAAATTATGCAATGTTATAAACCATTATGATCTCAATAAAATGACTGGAAAAACAAAAATAGGTATTGAAATGTTTTTCACTTTTCCAACTCTCTGTGCAGTATCTTCTCTCCCATCAAACCGAGCACCTACTGCCTGGCATGGGTGATAGAGATGAGATTTAACACTGTTAGAGAGAAAATGCAGAGAGAAAGAATAAGTTAATACTCAGTTTCTGACTTGTAAGATAGGGTAAATGCAACACTAAAATGATCATGAAATTCAGATTTTGTGGAGTGAGAATATTTTGTAAATTTGTTTCACCCCCATCTCTTTATCATATAAAGAACAGACATGGCCAAGTTGACCTAAGAGATGTCCATTTCAAACAGGAAGGAAGGAGGGCTAGCCAATGCAGGACCTTCTGGTCTCAGAGAATTATGGGGACCAGAGGGAAGAAAGAGGTAAGAGAGATATGCCATCCGATAGTTTATTTAACCTTTCCTTTAGGTCAAGATCTGGAGGGAAGGCTTTCTTTTTAAAACTGTGCTGAGAGAATACTGAGAGTACAGTGGCTTCTGCTCCTATCATCTTTGCAATCCCTGGCAATGGCCACAATTCAGTGAACTTGGTGATACAGCAATATTGGGCAGAGGGAGGTCCTGAATGCAACTCTCTTGAATTAATCTCAATCCCTAAGTAGCATGAGCAGGCCCCAAATTTCTTTCTTTCTTTTTTTTTTTTTGAGGAAGATTAGCCCTAGGCTAACATCTACCACAAATCCTCCTTTTTTGCTGAGGCAGATTGGCCCTGAGCTAACATCTGTGCCCATCCCCCTCTATTTTATATGTGGGATGCCTGGCACAGCATGGCTTGATAAGTGGTGTGTAAGTACACGCCGAGGATCCGAACTGGTGAACCCTAGACTGCTGAAGCAGAGTGTGCAAGCTTAGCCACTATACCACCGGGCCAGCACCAGAAATTTCTTATCCGCTCCTAATGGAGGAACTTGCATGCTAGCTGAGAACCTGGCAGGGGAGCTCAACAGATGGAATTGTTTATGACCATGGCAGGGATAGATTGTTCCAGTAGCCAAGGGCTACAAGGTAGACCACATTGGCCAGAACTGTGTGGGAGACATGGCTACTAGACCTTAGGGGGAATCTTCAGCTCCAGTGAGAGCAAAGGTGAGGCTAAACCATCAGGAAAGGTTACTTGGCTCTGACCAAACTGAGACAGAAAAATGATCATAAGTTACCCAGCTGCATGGTTTGGCAGCTGACACTGAGAAATGCTCATATCCTGGACATCCATGCTTTATATGCTTTTGTCCAGAGTTTCCCAGAACTGCCATTCCATAGCCGGGATGAGCAAGGATGCAGAAAATATCTTGATGATGTGAGAACACTATCACTTTCCTGTTGCCAAGACATCTCATAAACCACACACACACACACTCACACGCCCCTCTCCACAAAGTGCCTTCTTGGAGAGAAGGAGAGAAGAGGGCCAAAAATCTGACAGTTGAGTATTTAACTCAAAAAATGTATAAATGAGATTAAATATGTACTTATATTGACTGTTCAAAGTATTGTATGGATTAACTTTGCCATATTAGATTAAATATTAGGGGTTTTTTCCCCTTGCTAACCAAAAGCTGGAGGCAAATGAGAAATATCAATAAAGAAATAGGTAAACTACATTTTCTTGTGAGTAAATTTGTAGCCCTGAAAAATTTAATATGTTTAATTATAACTCAGAAGTTGTGTATCATCTAGAGGTGTACAGCTCAGTGAAAACTGATGTGAACCTATCAGACACATTTCTTCTCCCTCATTCCATTTGCTTATCAGGTGACTAAGAATACACACGTAAGTGGGGTTTTTATTGGCTGAGGAAGATTTCCCTTGAGCTAACATCTGTGCCAATCTTCCTGTATTTCGTATGTGGGTCATCACCACATCTCTGAAGAATCGTGTAGGTCCACACCCAGGTATCTGAACCTGTGAACCTGGGCCTCCAAAGCGTAGTGTGCCAAACTCAACCACTATTCCATGGGGCTGGCCCCTGTAGGTCTTATTTTTAAAATCTATGTATTATGTAGATAAGTGTGCTGTATATATAAATGAGCAAGTGATAGATGACAACACTTAAAGAGTGAAAAAAATTTTATTGAGTGGTAGGATTACGGGTGCTATTTTATTTTCAAATTATGGAAGTGCTGAGATGCAGGGACTTTAAGGGTTCTATAGTTTTGTTCCTTAACTTGAACATAAAAAATAAATAGACTTACAAACAGTAAGTGAATTTCCCAAGGTCTGATTGTTAGAAAATAATGATTATTCAGTTTTAGGGCCATTATTCAATTTCTGGCCCTGAGATTTGGTTACTATATTGCTCCCTTAGCCCAAAGAACTCATTATTTTCAGACAATCTCCTGTGGTCACTCACTTATGATTTTAATTTACACTAAGCAACAAGTGACTGAAAGCAATTGATATGCTGCATCTTCTACGGACATATGCCACCTATTTAATATCATAAATTTATGATAATTCTTAATCTTCATCTTACTTGACCTATTGGTAGGATTTGATGCAATTCATCACTCTCTCCTCCTTGTTATACATTCATCACTGGGCTTTCAGGATCCTGCACTCTCTTTTTCTTTCTTTGGTTTACTTCACTTGTTACTCCTCAGTCTTGTGTACTGGTTCGCCTTTTACTTTTCAATCTCTTACTATTTGAAATTCGCAGTACTCAGTCTTCGGTCCTGTTCTTGTCTGTATCCACAATCTTTTTCTTGTTAATCTTAACCATTCATGTGGCCTGAAATTTCATGTGTATTGTAATGTTACCCAATTTTACATTTCTAGCTCAGATCTATCATCTGAACTTCAGATGCGTATATTCCAGTTGCCAACTGAACACCACCACTTGGTTTTCTAATATACACATTAGACTCAACATGTTCAAAATCTATCTCCTGGTCTCCCTTCAATTCAGAAACCTCTACACTCACAGCCTTCCACATCTCAGTTTATGACAACTCTGCCATTCCTGTTGATCAGACTAAAAAACTGAGAGAAACATTTTATTCCTTTTTTTTCTTTTATATCTTGCATCCAATTCCACAGGAAATAATATAGACCCTACCTTCAAAATGCATTCAGAATCTGGGCACTTTTTTTCACTGCCAGTGCTCTCCTATGATTCCAAGCTAAAATTATATCTTGGCTTTATTGCTGATAGAGCATCCTTACAGGCTTCTGTTTCTACCCCGTTTCCTTACAGTTTTTTCTCAATATGGCATCTAGTGTGAATATTTTAAAGCATAAGATCATATCGTTCCCTTACTCAAAACCCACTAGTGACTCACCTCTTCCCATTTCACTTAGAGTAAAAGCCAAAGTCCTTATAATGGCTGCAGAGTCAACGACATCTTACTACCTGTTACCTTTCTGACTTCATCTACCACAGCTATAGGACATTTCCTTTGCTTGCTGAGATGGCACCAACTGGCTTTCTTGCTATTCTTCATAACCACCAGCCATTCTCTTGCCTTAGACCTGTTCTCTATCTCTTCCCTTTGTTGGGAACGCCCTATTGTAGCTGTTCATCTGCTGACTCAAATCCTTGCTTGTATCTTATCTTCTCAATGTGATTTACCCTGACCAATCTATGTAATATTACAATCTATCCACTATGCCCAGTCCAACAATCCTATCCTCTTTACCCTGCTCTGCTATATCTTTCATCACCTTCTCACATTCTATACAATGTACCTACTTATTAGTTTTATCTTTAGTTGTCCATATTCCCCCACTAGAATGTAAGTTCCTTAAAGACTAGAGTCTTTGTCTCTTTTGTTTACCGATAATTCCCGATTGTCTAGAATCATGCTTGGCACACTGTAGGCATTCAATAAACACTCACTGAATCAATACGAACTGAATGAAGGACAACTAAAGAAATAACTTTTAGATAGTAGAATTCAACGGTCAGTTAGTAGATATGGCAAGATTTTCTGGATCATTGAAGTTTACTTAGTGATTTCCAGTCAAACTATATAGGTAAGTAAAGACCTACCCTTGCAAAGTTTGTGAGAAATATTTAAGAATTTTCTGCAGTTCTGTGGATGTGAAATTTCTTTTGAAATATCAGATTTTTGGACATTTAACTTGAGACGACGCCCATCTGTTTACTTCTTTGTGCAGTTAATCGCCAAGAGCACTGTAAGCAGACCGGTAGACTAAAAAATGGAAATAAGTAATTTTGTGATTTAGCATTTTCCATGAAGGCAGAGTCAAGCTGATTTTTTTTATATAAAAAGCCAAAGACAGCAGTGTGGTATGTGTAACTGATGTAAATGCCAGAGAAATGGCATAAGAATTTGAGTTGGGAGCAAAATAAAAATGTGAAAGGAAGAAATTAAGGGAATTAAAATCTAGCTGAAAATATCTGGAGCAGGTAAGTTGATTACAGATGATCACTGAAAGCTGATGGCAGTAATTTCTCCAGAGGCCTCACTGCACAAGTCTGAGAAACTGTCATACGGAGAATCCTGAGAGCTCAGATGAGGAGTAAGCATCCAATTGGGTAGTTTCCATTCTTCCCCTCTGTGGAAACATTTATCATCTCCAGTGTGATTTGCACATATTGATTAATTAATCTATAAGTGACTAATTTTTCATTATTTGACAGATAATTAGATTTCCTGTAAATCTAGTTTAATAAAAGCATGCAGGAAGTGTTGTGAGCCAGTTTAATGATTGGCATTAGTTTTTGAGAAGAATGTGTTCTGGCTGAGTTGTTTCCTTATTAGAAATAGCCCTGTCGGAAAATACTTTATAGATTAAGTAAAGGATCTTCTCTCCCAGAAAATATGACAATAATTTTCAACACTTTCCATTTCATGAATACCTTAAGGCTCCTATGCTCCAATTCCCTCAATCTCTATTAATTCATGAAAAGAGGTGTGTCTGAATATTCATGTGTTAGAAAGATGAAAGTTACGGACAGTCTTTCCTTTGATTCTGAAAGTGAAGATGCAGAGGAGGTAGAGGAGGTGATTATAACAACTGAAAAATTTTACAATGTTTTCATTGGGAGGGAATTGAGAGAAGAGTGGGGTCATATCCCATAATTTACAGAGTTAATTTAATCTCTCTAATCTGAATCTCAAGAAGGTTAAACTATCTAGACAGATTCTCTCTGAAATGGTGTACACTAAAGACAGTGATCAGAAGTGATGGACTATTTCAATTCCCTAATCCACTTTACATTTTTTTCCAACCTTCTAAATTTATAGATCCAAATCCTCAATGAGAAGTTCCAAACTGAAGACCCATTATTGCAGAAGTCAGGAGTCAATGGGAAATCTTCAAAATGTTTAAAACAACTAAAAGAAATTACACATTTTACTAAGCAGTATGAATTATCAGGGGATTTCCAATCTTTGGAAAAGACTGTTATTAAAGGAGATTATACTAAGATACATCTTTTATAAGTTTTTTACTTCCACTTTCTATAATGAGTTAAGCAATTTCTATGAAATGTATATTATTTTATACTTGTAAAGTGTGTTTTAAATTTTAAGGGAAATGTACTGTGAAGTCTTGTAAGTATATAATCCTTAAATAAACTTTATTAATTTTCCTTGGCTTCTTACAAAATCTAGGTCTCGATTTACCCTCTTATTTTTGTGAGGAAGATTGGCCCTGAGCTAACATCTGTTGTTAATTTTCCTCTTTTTGCTTGAGGAAGATTGTTGCTGAGCTAACATCTGTGCCAATCTTGCTCCATCCTGTAAGTGGGATGTCGTCACAGCATGGTTTGACCAGTGGTGGTAAGTCTGCACCTGGGATCCAAACCTGCAAACCCCGGGCCACCAAAGTGGAGTGCATGAACTTAACCACTACACCACTGGGCCAGCCCCAACTCTCATTTCTTGACACGTTATGTTGAAAGGAAATGTTTACTATGCTCAAAATCTATTTCAAGGTTAAACACGCACACATATTTAATGTTCCAACTCTAGAAACTGGACTTAAGAAGTAATACTTTATCCTGCAAAGTCATAATCCAAATTAGGTGAAACCCAGTGATAAAATAAATTGTCGTGTGTTATGTTAAAATATATGTCTAGGGCCCACCCTGGTGGTGCAGCAGTTAAGTTCACACGTTCTGTTTCGGTGGCCTGCTCGTTCGGATCCTGGATGCGGACCTAAGCACCACTTGTCAAGCCATGCTGTGGCAGGAGCCCCACATATAAAAAGTAGAGGAAGATGGGCATGAAGGTTAGCTCAGGGCCAGTCTTCCTCAGGAAAAAGAGGAGGATTGGCAGCAGATGTTAGATCAGGGCTAATCTTCCTCAAAAAAAAAAAAGCCTATACAGATAATGTTGTTATATACACAAATACACATACTCAAATACATTCTATCAATAATAAAACATTATTCTTTAATCTCAGGAAAAAATAACTGCAATTATGAATAAGATCGATTGCTCTATTACATGAAGGGAAAACATTGCTTATTGATTTTTTTTCCTCATGATTTATTTTCTCTCATGTTTAATTTTCAGAACTGTCTTTTTGTTTCCTGAAATATAAAAATGTTTGCTTTATAAAAATACACTGCAATCCTGATTCTTGAATGCCAGTTACTTTTAGATGGTTTATAGCTCAACTTTAAAAAGATGCAGAGATTCTAAGAGGTTATTTGTGTATAGGTCATTGACATTTTACCAAACAGAAGTGAAACTGGAGTGGAATCAAATGGGGCTGGAGGGAAGAGCAATTAAATTTGACAACGGAGGTACAGTGTGCCTAGGCCTGTTTTCATATTAGCCTTCTCATTCAGTAGATGTGTGATGCTGGGCAAACCACTTAATCTCCCTGAGCTTCAGTTTCCTCCTCTCCACAAGGAGGGGATATAGCCAGTTGGCTTCCTGGGGAAGCTGACTCTGAGAGGGAGATCAGCATGCATCTTGTTTATTATTGAATGTGCTTGAGATCAACACTTACAGAAGGGAGAGAAAAGAGGCAAGATTCGGCAGAAGGAGAGGTTGGACTGTGATATAGTCCTAATGGATACAACGTGGTCCTAATGAAATACATTTTTTCCTACTAGCGAACTTTTATTTCTCTCTAATAAATTGAAATAAATTTCTTTTTAGATATTAAGAAAATAAACAACTTGTTTGATATTAAGGTGCAGCTCATGAATTTACAATGGGACTGTTGGCTTTACTCTATTGGGACAATATCTATGCCAACATGAATTTCTGCTTGGCAGCTATTTTAATTTATATTATGCAGCATCATTACTGGAAAATTAAAAAATAATGACCCTTCTAAGCTGGAAGAACGTTTAATTAAAATTAATCTTATGACATGTAAAGTTAAGAATTATTCATTTGACCTGTTGCCAAGTGAGATTATTTTTAAATATTATTAATTATTAAAAATGTTTTTTTCTATAATGACTTCAACTTTTATTATAAATTGAAATTAAGCTTATTTCTACAACTTACACAGCAGTCTCAAGTTGGACTATAAAAAACAAACTATCTACTTTCCATTGATGTTATAATCCTAGGGATTAGATCCTCAGAATAAGACTTGATTAATCGAGGTTGGCGATATGGGCAGTTTCATGAACTATACAGCCAAACCATGCAAATTAAAATTAAACCAAATCAAAACCAAACACAATAAAGCAAATCCTTGACTTTGTTTTTAAAAATTGAATTTTTAATTTAATTGAAAGTTCAATAGATTTGCTTAGTTCTATGCCACTTTTTCAATGAACAATTTGAAGGAATCCAAGCAGCTCGTTACCAGTCTCTCCTCAATTTGGGGCAGTTAATGTCTGGCTTCCTGAGCAATGTTTTCTTTTGGATATCTTTATTCCAAATTCAAAACTAGCAATAACTTGAGCATGCACACATACACACATACACAAAGGGTAAAAAGAATTAAAACCCATGTTGCCCAGCAATGAGTGGAACTGTTCGTTTGTGTTCCAATCTGGCTGATATACTTATTCATTCTTTAATTAAACCATATAAAATATTTGTAAAGTACAGTATGAAGTTTTTAATCACACTAAACACACATTAAAGGAAAGCACACCTCCTGTGTTTGATTGGACATGTTAATCCACCCTAAATGAGGAAGACAGAAAAATAACATAATAAGAAAAGGACAGAAATGAAGCAGTAATTTAAATTTGTATACAGCCATTAATATTTTAAAGGAAAATTTCACTATTAATAGTCATTTTCTCACTTTATTTTCTGTATACAGACTAATTCTAGACAGGGTAGAAAAAAGTCTTGATTTTTACCTTTCTTGTATGAAGTAATACAATACTTCATAGAAATAGAGATAAAGTTATCTTTTTTTAAACAAAGCATTTAGAACTAAAAAAGGTAGAAATCTCTCTAGGTAAAGACTTGAACCTGCAATTTCGGGAAAAAAAAAATCAGCATATGGCTATGGGTCTATTTTCCTGAATGGTTGGGAAATTTTCTGTAATTTTTTTTTCTGACCTGAATGTTTTCTTGTTTCCTTTCATTCTATAATCTGAGCTGGAACATCAAGAATTCTTTCTAACTGCTCTCCCTTCCAGAAGATGGCTAGTAAGACAACCTGAGTAATAAAATGGAGGAATTGTCAATAGTTTTTTCTTGCCTAAATACATATATGCCCCTTGCCTCCTGCTGTGTCTTCTCATTGTTTCTTGCATCACTTCAGCATATATTCAGGGACAACTGATTGATCTAATCAATACAAACTCAAACAGAAAATGAAATTATAGAAATGAAAGAGATGATAAGAAGGAGAAACTAGGTTTTATTTTTAGTAAATCAGATTCTCTTAAGTCACAAGTGAGGCTCTTACTACAAGTTTCTATCTGTTCTAGTAAATTGCCATGTCATGTACAACTTATTTTTTTTCCTACTTACATGGAAATGATAATAGATAAAATCTTCCTGATCTTCTCACATCCTGATCAAAAATGTTTCTACGGCTCTCTATTGCTTACGGGAACCTCATCAGTCTAGCATCTCAGCCAGTTCTCTAATCAAATTTTCTCTTTTCAACAGGAGTCCTTTGAGCCAGCCAGCACGCTCACGCAGGACTCTTCCATCCACCCTAAACCACTCTCCCTTCTCCTCTCCATGTGTGCAATAATGCTAATTTTCCAGAACTCTGGTAAACATTCATTGTATATGAAGCCTCTTCTTTTACTTTAGCCAGCATTGAACTTTGTTCATTCAGACTTTCTAAAGAATTTGTTCTTTACATCATTTATTTCCAAAACGTATCACTTGCTTTCCGTGTATCATACACAGAGCTTAGTTCTAAGACTACAAAGTTTAATAGGACATAGTTCTCATGCTTCGGAAACTCAATCTACTGGGAAAGGTGGACATGCAAACATATTCAACAATATGTGGTAAGATAGAATACACATACATAAAACAGTCTTGGAGGAGAGCAATTCCTATGAAGTGGAAAGCTCTGAAGAGTAGGTTCCATCAGCGGTTTGATGGAAAACGATTACTTCCATACTAGCTTCCATACTAGAATTTTTGAAATTTGCTTTATTGGAACAACTCAGCAAAAAAAAAAAAAAAAAAGTAAAGAAAAGAAAATACAGGTAAATATTGGACCGATTACTTTTTTACGCACATAAATGTTATCTAGGTCAAAAACAAAACAGAAGGAATAAAAGGTTAAAATACAGCTTCATCTTTGGGTTTTTGTTCTTTAGCATCATCATTCTATAAGTAAGGTTAGAGGTAGGACCAAGAAACTTTCACACTCTGGTCTTTTAATAGATCATTTAAAACGGATACACAATAAGACTATGTCAAGAAACACAATGCATGGATAAAAATGCAAAGACATTTACCTTTCCTTTTCTTCTTTTTTTTTTCTTGAGGAAGATTAGCCCTGAGCTAACATCTGCCACTAATCCTCCTCTTTTTGCTGAGGAAGATTGGTCTGAGCTAACATCCATGCCCCTCTTCCTCTATTTTATATGTGGGATGTCTGCCATAGCATGGCTAGATAAGCAGTACATAGGTCCGCACCTGGGATCTGAACCAGTGAACCCCGGGCTGCCAAAGCAGAATGCCTGAACTTAACTGCTGCGCCACCAGGCTGGCTGGGACATTCACCTTTTAAAGTACTTTTAAGAAAGAATGCAGGCCATTTTATTTGTTTCTTTTTGAAATTCTCTTTCTGTCCAACAAAACTGCCACATATGTTTTCATTCTTACCATCTTCTGTTGCTCAGTTGCCTGTTTCGGTTGCAGCTTTTCAAGTCTCATTTTCAACTTGGGAGGCACACTGATAGCTGATCACCAAACTTGTCTCATCCTCTTTGAGGACAAACAACTGAACTGTATTTCACAGCCACCCTTGATTTTAAGTGGGGCCATTTGATGGAGTTCTAGTCAATGAAATGTGCACAAAAGTGATATGCATCACAATGAGGCCCATAAAATCTCCCGTGAACAATCTTCCATTGTCTTTCTGCTTTTGTAGATTGAGGACAGACATGAAATTAGAACCAAGTGTGAAGGTGGAAAAAGACTAAGTCTCTGAATTAGCTCTTGGAGAAGAGCTGCAGTCTGATCAGCAGCACCTGTTCTGGTCTTCATGCGAGCTTGAGAAATGGCATTCACCTTATGCTTTTAGCCACGTATGATAAGGAAGAGATGAGCTCAGTAAATAATTGGCTGGATTGTAAGCAGAAATAAAAGGGAGTGGAGAGAAAGTCCAGAAATTTAGTATCTTTAACAGTTAGAAAGGGAAACCATTTATTCATTCAAAGCAAGGTGAGTTGAGACTTGAAAAAGCAATGAAAAGCAAAGGCCTTTTAAGACTTGCCCTGCAGTAAGTCTCTGGCTAAATTTATTATCTGAGAAGACTTTCGAAGAATTGGCTTTAAGTTGTGAAAAACAAGAGATATTGTAGGGGAGAGTGGAAGGATGCAAAGAAATGTCTAGGAAATCACTTTGGGTGTGGCTAAGTGGTATATGGTACTGACTGGAAGCAATTAGATCAGAATTCTAAGTTTTTTGAGATTTGCACTTTCAAACACATCATAAATCCAGAATAAAGAGAAGTAGACTACTGAAGCTATAAACAAACCACTAGAACTCTAAATTTGTCAAAATTGAGCTGTGAAAGAGGTACGACCCTCACGGAAGCTATACTCCACAGAAGCACTTCAGATAAAGCCAGACAGGATAAAGGACAAGGAAGAACATCTAGAGTTTGGCAACAGTGGCCATAGAAATGTTTAGGGTGAAAAAAAATCCAGGAACTCTCAGAGGCAATTGGTACTAGAGTGGTTCAGAGAAACGGAAGAAGGAATATGCAGTGGTCTAACGTGTATTTTCATCTGCTGATTCTTCCTCCTCCCCTAAGAGTGTGAGGTCTTGGATTCCTGAGGGCCTTCAGCAGCATTCTCATTCTAGTCTCCTCCTTCTTGGGTTTTTCTCTGTCCTTCTCGGTACCACTCTTCTACCTTTATTCCCACTAAAAGGGCTTTCATTTAAAAGAGCTTTCATTAAAGGGCTTTAAAGTCAACAGTCTTTTCTTAATTTTCCATCTCCATGTACAAACTTCTATCTACCTATAGCTGTTAATGAAATTCTGTGCAACTGCCAACTACTCAGTTATGTTCTTGACATGAAAAGGAAAGATCTGGGGATTTAGAAATGCTTGTTTCATTACACACACATGCATACAACACAAAACCAAACCAAAATACTGGCTCTTAAGACATTTTCCCCAGCTATGGACTTCTGGATTTTCTTTTGATAGTTAAAGAACTGAATATTGACGCTACATTTCTGAGTGCCTTTACTGAATTGAATCACAGGCACATTCAAGAAATGCATAAGACAAAAGATAATTATATCTAAAAATATTATTATTATCACGATGCTAATATGCGAAATGTTTTTAAGAAATACTAATTTAATAGAAATAATTACCTATCATTTAGTCAGTACAGAAAAATAAGTGACAAATTTTAATTTTAACTTGAAGGAATTCTCCTTTTTGGTAATGTATATGACCACAAAGTTTTTATAGGCAACTCTGATGATCATATGCTGGTGCTTGGAAGCCCATAGGTTTTAATTCAAACTCTGGATTTCTACTATTTAGTTCTTTAGACAGTCAGAGAGCTAGAATCTAATACTTTTTGGTTCTCTGTTTCTTCATTTCTAAAGTGGTTATAAGAACATTGATATTACAGTATTTGTAGTTATTAAATGAGAAACATACTTCTTTCCTTGCATAGTACTAGGCCATAGTAGGACCTCAGAAAAGTTAGCATGTCCCCAAC
This sequence comes from Equus quagga, assembly GCF_021613505.1. Lineage (NCBI taxonomy): Eukaryota > Metazoa > Chordata > Mammalia > Perissodactyla > Equidae > Equus > Equus quagga. Next base: position 53,519,204 of record NC_060269.1, on the reverse strand, counting down.
ATGTTTAATAAAATAGAATCCTAATTTCCGATTTGAATTATAAATTGTAACTGTAATGTTTTAAATCTTTTAACTCCCTTATAATATACAATTATTTATACACACATCTATATATAATTATAATCATCTTGCATATGGTAGATTGTTTTGAGAACAGAGATGGTCTATTATTGATATTTGTCTCTATATCCAATCTGAGTTTCTATTATAGTGCCCTGAATTTAGCTGGTATTCAGTAAATGTATTACACAGAATTTATGGTTAAACTGGAGTAAGCTAGAGTTTTTCTGCCCTATTTTTGGAAAATGAAATATATCTCTTTTTTAATAGTGCAAAATGATGTGAATTTTGGAAATCATACCTGGGCCAAGTTCATGAGAGTATCTCTGAAGTGTCCTGAGGTCTCTGAATAAATGTCCTCTTGAAGGTTGCTGCTGTATTCTGGGTAAGAAAACATCCATGTGAAAGGTATGATTTATCATAGAACCACATATCAATGTGCTTTGAATAAGTTAATGTTACTTCCCCAGTTCTGAGTGGAAAGTACAGGAAATACAATCAATCTGTTGACATTTCTTTGTGTTTTACTACTTTCTACTCAGATGTAGCCAATAAACAGTCCACCAAAGAAATCTGACACCTCACAGTAACATAGGCACACGTCTGTTTTCTTAAAAAAAGCATGGCTTTATTCCAAAATGTAAAAACAACATTGAGAGTCATTTTACTTTCTCTAATTCTCAAAATTCAGAATTATGCATTCTATTTCCATAGACTGTTGCCCAGCCCAGTGCTTTTCCAAGTGCTTTGTTTCATTTTCATATTTTAAGTAAAAGTTCTTACTTCATTCCCCTTAGAAAAGTCTTGCTTTTTTTCAAACGCAATAGAGCTGACTGTCTGGAACATTTTCTTGACATTCACTGTCACATAATACATGATGCAATGGAAAAAGGCATTAAACATTTTTGAAAATGAAAATAGTTAACCTTTCTACTTTTGAAATGTGTAAAAATCTGACTTTGAGGGAGATTACAGTGATTACGACATTTATATAAAGTGAAGTAGTTACGCATATTCGTAGAATTCACTGAGTGATTTATGGCACTTTGCTCTATTTTCTCTATGCATCTGGTCTCTCCTGGGTAAGAGATAAAATGCTCCCTGAACCACTGTGCTGGACACTTGCCTGTCTAAATGTAATAGTCACCTCATAGAGATCTGTCATTATTTTCCTGGCAAATTTGCTTAACTTGATTGTCTAGGGAATTGTTTCATTTTTAGTACCCTCATGCTCAAGTTTACTTAGTGAGTTAACTGGTCTTGAGGGAGCGATATTTCGAATATAAGAATGTCTTAGGAAATTCTTTAAAATATATAAACTGGGAGTTTTTTGTGTTATTTGAAAAATGTAAAGTTCATATGTATAAAATATGTGTACATAATATATTTCCTTACGCAAACAGTAGGCTTCTCGCATCTGGAAAATTTCTGCATTTGTTCTTGAAGCAAATATATCAATGAGGCAATTCTCTTCAGTGCCTGCACCCTACAAAGACAGAGAAAGAGCGAAATATAAAGGTGTTTGTATTGAGAACAGTAGTGCACCTTATGTACAATAAAGGGATATAGCATTCCTGGTATTCTGAGAGGGGGCAGAGGGGAATGGAAGTGTGTTGGGCATAGACAGACCCAATTCAGTTCTGACTTTGCTATTTACTAGCTGTTTGACCCTGAGAAGATAATATTATCTGAAACTCTGTTCCTTCATTTAGAATAAAACAGCATGGGCATTTCTAAATAATGTGGAAAAACATGTTTAAACAATGATTATGACACTGATTTTATTTTCTCTTTTGCTCCTAGAATATCAGTTCTTCAGTAAGCTCAGATTAGAACGTGGCTCTCCTAACTTCCCAAGGACGTTTCAGGGGCTTCTCCTTGCCTCATCCTAGATGTGGAATTTTGTACCCTTTGCCTAAACACTTGGACTGAGTACTTTCTGTGATCTCTTACAGCCATATGCATATATTCTTCTCTGATAGTGATTTTAAAGAACAAATATTTTTCAGGAAAGCTTCAGAAATCCTTACCATTCTATGAGATGCTAATAAAATATAACAGTTTCATCTAAACAGTAACATATGACTTCTCATAGTTTTTAGTCACATAATTTTGAAAGAGGTAGGAACTGACATATGCAACTTTTTTTTTAAAAAAGTGATTAATTGAAATTCATATGGATTTTAAACAATATCTATTCTGATGGATAAAAATGATGGCCAAAATCCAGATTCCCTTAATTTTTTTCCCCTTTCCTTTTTCCTGTCACACATTGTTCACAGATTGTGGTAATCTGGTCATTGGCAGGCATCACATTGGAATGATTTCAACAGTTCTGCAGGTGTTTAATATCAGCATTTGGAAAGATGTAAAAAGCCCTTCATCCCCCATTCCTAGCCAACAAAATCTCTAGCAAATCTGTAGTCAATTATTTCACAGAAATGACTTTCCTATAAGAAAGAATTGTCCTAATCCTTCAAAAGTAAAATTTTGATACACTTGAGCAATAGTTTTTGTAAAGTACTAACTTAAAGTCATAAAAATAAACAAATAAAGATGTCATTTATATTTCATCTTTGACTCTGTATCTTACTTTTGCTTGATGAGCCCAATTTTTACAAATAATTTAAAGAGGTTGACATAACTTATAACATTTCCCCTTAATATAAGAATACACACTGGGGAGAGACAAATCGGAATAGCCCCAGAAGCTTTCTTACTTTTTTCTCTCTGTAGCTCAGTGCAGAGCCTGGTCAGGGAGTCTGCGTTTGTATAATAAAAGAACGGGCTGATCTGAGCCACTGGGCTCTGGAGGTCTCCTCTTTCCAACAGGGTCACTTCCCCTGACCATCACATTTTCATTGTTTCATCTTTGCTCAGATATTCCCTCCCCTCTCTCTGATCACAGGTAGCAACATCACAGGGCAGTTCCCTCTCTACTGAAATATCGGCCTGTACCTGTTACAAGTATATTTTTGCAACAAACCACTACCTTCATGGCATGCCAGAGTTCATGAGCATCATAAGATGGCGGTGGGTACATGAGGCCAACCATGACATCTTTGAAGTGATCTGAAAGCTTCTCCTTCAGGTCACCAATCAGGTCCTATGGAAGGAAAAGTAAACACTTTTATTATATCAGTTACCAATTTTATAAGAGAAATGGGATAATTACAGGAAGTCTTCTGTAAGATTTCCTTTTCCATGTCATTTCACTTTAAGAAGCCTGGTTTTGATTCACACATATATACATAGATTATATGAGATGATGAACTTGAGGGTTTGAAAATGACTGATGCAATCATATCTCTGTATGACATGTCATCCATATGGACATTCTGGTCATATAAACATCGAATGATTTTCTTTCCCTAATCCCAACCCCAACCCCTCTTTTGATCTCATTATGAAAATAAATAAGAGTTGAAACCTAAAAACATTTTGGTTGGGGGTTCTTAGTTTTCTTGCGTGGAATTAATGAAACATTAGTCCTTAACTAAAATGTGCATTTTATTTTATTTTATCATTGTAGCAGTCTCTTCTAACAGGGAGTTCCTGGTTATACTATTGGCAACAAGCTTGTGTAAATGAATTAATTAAGTAACCTTAGAACTTCTTCCAAATAGCCACATTAATACATTTATTTACAATATTGAAAGTTAAACATTTAAAGAGAAAAACAAGTATGGGGGATTTTTGTACTTGGAATACAGATATAAAAGGATGAAATTGATAATTTTAATTTTGACTTTTCGTTTACTTGTGTATAGTGGATATTTAAAAACATATATGTTAAATTGATTTTTTGTAGGATTACAGAGCTATCCTAAAGATGCTTAAAATTTACCATTTCTTGCTAAAATCTATACAGTGTATTCTATTTCACTTTAAAATATGCACTATTTTAGTTCTGAGGTGGTTCAATAATAGAACTCAAGTGGAAGATGCCAATAAGGCATAATAAGCTTTATTAGAATAAAAACAAAACAGTCATAATTCTAATTTTATTTAGTATAATCTGACAACACCTTTCCTACACTGTGGATTTTCTTTTTTAGCAAGTAAAAGCATTCATCCACAAGGTGGTAATTGGTAATACACAGAGTCTACTGAATTTTTGCTAGAGTCAAAGCAATTTATTTAGTGAGCAATTAATAAATGTCCAGAGTTGTGTCAGGGGCTTGGAGTATATGCAAGAAGCATAAGATCTCTTCTTTTATGGAGCTTATATTCCATTTAATTCCCTCATTACTCATCATTGATATTTCTAATTCCTTTTCCAAATAGTTGTTAAGGATTCTCTTATGAGCCAGGCACTCTTCCAGGCACTGGGACTGTAGCAATGATAAAAACAAATATGAACATATGAGCTTGTGAAACATATTCTCATGTATACAGAAGCTCTATAAATATGTTTTGAACGAAAGATTGCAGTTATTCAACACATATTTATTTAATGCTGTTTCCCAGACAGGGTGGTAGGTGCTGCAGAAATGCAACAGAGTCTCTATTTTCAAGGAGATTTGCCTTCCACACACTCAGTGATAACATACATAAAAATGTGAGCTGATATACTTTCTAAGGCTTTCAATATCATTTTCACATGATAAGACTCTAAAGTAGTAGTACAAGAGGGTTATAAGAATTCAGATGAGAGATTCGAATGGATTTATAGGATTAGGGAAGTGCGACATGTTTAGACAAGGAAGGATAGGTAGTACTCTGATAGGAGATGGAGAAGCCATTGGTGATGGCTAATTTTGTCAATTTGGCCAGATATTCAGTCAAATATTATTCTATATGTTTCTGTGAAGGTCTTTTTTAGATGAGATTAAAATTTAAATCAGTAGACTTTGAATAAAGCAGATTATTCTCCATAATGTGGGTGGGCCTATTCAGTCAGTTGAAGGCCTTAGAAAAGGTCTGACCTCCCGGAAGAGGCAGAATTCAACCAGCAGAGGACCTTTGGAACTAAATTGCAACTCTTTCCTGAATCTCCAGCCGGCAGGCCTCCCTTACGATTGTGAACTTGCCAGTTTCTACAAGCACGTGAGCTAATTCTTTAAGAGCGAGATCTTGTCTTTTCTTGGTGTGTGGGGGCACTGAGGATGGTCCTAACGGAGTTGCAGGCAGAAGACAGGCTAGGACGCACTGAGCATCAGGAGCAGCTCAGAGAACGGCTGAAACAGGCCTGCAGTGCTGCTGCCTGGACCTGCTCTTCCCAGAGAAAACCCAATCTCGCGGGATCTCGGGAGTTCTACCCCACTGGCAAGGGATTCCTGTGATGAGAAACAGCTGAGTGCCTTGGCTACCTGATGGCCCCTTGTCCCACATTCGCGTGTAAGGGGTCTGGATCACGCCACCTAGTAAGCAAATATGTGCATATATACATACTCTGTTGATTTTGTTTCTCTGGAAAACTCTAATAGACTATTCAAGAAAGTAAGTCAGTCAGAAAAAAAGTGTAGAGTCAGGGATAATTCTTGTGTCTGTGTCTGTGCGTTTGCGTATTAATAAACAAACAAGTGTGATTAAGTCAATCTGAAGAGATTGAAAGATCCACTTGGAGACGAGATGCATGTTAAATTAGACTTATAGAGCAGAATTGTGTGGTGGTTGTGGATCTTTTTTCCTGTGGGAACTCAGGAATCAGGGTGGCTTTTGGTGACAAAGGAACTCTAAACCTGTGTTCCATTAATTCACCGAATAATTATGGCTTTGGGAAATGATTTTTATCAATATGCATCATCAAAAAATATGGATCTGTAATTAATATTATTTTAATATCTGCCCCTTTAAATTTTTCGAAAGTGAGATCTCTTATGTAAGAGAAGCTTTGTGACTTAGAGTTATTTCCTTAAATAATTTCCAGTTATTTTATTGTTTTAAAATTGTGAGATACAACACATTTCTTATTGCACTTGCCCATGTAAAGTTAAAAAAAGAAATCTTTTTAAAAGGAATGAGATATTTGTGTAGGGAACCTATCAGAGTCTGAATAGATCTAATAACTACTTTTATTAAAAAAAATTACTAAGTAATTTTAATCACCCTGACTCTTAACTGCCTCATCTCTAAGTCTAGTCTCCCTTGCATAGGTGTTTTAAGGATTGTCAAGTAGGTATGATACTTGCCTCTTGACGACCTGTGCTCAAACTTTTTGCCCTTCAGGTCATGCTCTTACTCCCTAGACATGGGAGTAGAGGACTCTTTCCCCTAACTGTATTGTTCTGACTGGGCTGTCGTTGCTTTCTCAATCCTCCCGGTTCACTCTCTCCCACAACCACCTACAGTTCCTTCACAATAATGAGGACCTTGCAATAGTTGGAACAGCACGACTGAGATATGTCCTTCAATATGGCTTGCAATGTGCCTCTGTGAATTTGTTCTCTCACTACCACACAATTAACTTCAAAACTAATAATAAAAATGTATCTGGAGAATCCCAAATATTTGGAAACTAAACAATATACTTCTTTATGATCCAGGGGTCAAAGAATAAATCACAAAGAAGTTAGAAAATACTTTCAATTAAATGAAGGTGAAAATACATTTGTGGCAGGCAGCTAAGACAGTGCTTGAAGCTTTATATTTAGCTTTAAATATTTATATTAGAAAGGAAACATATAAGATCAATGACCTAAGCTTTCCCCTCAAAAGAAAGAAAAAGAGTAAATTAAATCTAGAATAAGAAGGAAGCAAATAAGACTAAGATCAGAAATCCATGAAACAGAAAATTGATAAATACTAGAAACTGTCAATGAAATCAAAACCTGTTTCTCTGAAAAGATCAGTAATATTAATAAAATTCTGATTAGACTGCTCATGAAGAAAAGAGAGAAAATACGAAATACCAGTATTGGAAATATAAAAGTGTCATGTGCAAATGCTACAGATATTAAAGGAAAAAAGAGAATATTATTAACAGATTTATACCACTATATTTTAAAACTTAGTTGAAATGAACCAATTCCTTGACAGACACAAATTACTAAAATCAACTCAAGCAGAATTTCAAACTCAATCTGAATTTTCTTATATTAATTTAAAAAATTCAGTTCATAATTGATCCCCCCCCCAATCTTTAGACCCAAGTGGAAGCACTGATAAAATCTACCAGACATTTAAGGTAGAAGTAAAATTAACTCTACACAAAATCTTGTGGAAAATGTCAAATGAAAGACTTCTCAGTTTATGTGGCTAGTGTTGCCCGAATACCAAAATCAAAAAAACTGCAAAGAAATTTGCACATTGACATCCCTTATGAACAAGACGCAAAAAAGAAATGTATCCAAATATTTATAAATCAAATTCATCAATATGTAAAATATGTAAAAAGAATAACATATAAGACCAAGGAGGATTTATCCCAGGAACGCAAGGTCAGTTTACACTTGAAAATCAGTCCTCATTTTAGCAGGAAAAAAGTTACATGATGATATCAATAGTTGTAGCAAAAGCAGTTAAGAAAAGTGTGACACATAAACATAATAAAAGCTCTTAGGAAAGAATGAATAGAATTAATTTTTCTCAAGCTGATAGAGGGCACTTCTGAAAATTCTACAGCTAAGATGATGTTTAGTAGTGAAAAACTGAATGCTCATGCTGTAAGATTGAGAACAGGGCAAGGATGTCTGCCCTTATTACTTGTATTTAGCATTGTGTTGGAGGTTTATACCTAAAAAGAAAAACTATATCTTTTAGGAGAAAGCATAGGAGCAAATCTTTGAGTTTTGGTGTAGGCGAAGAATTCTTAGTACGTAAAAGTACAAACTATAAATGAAAAAAAATGATGAATTTGACTTTCTCAAAATAAAAACTTCAGTTCTTCTAAGGAAACCACAGGTTGTCACTCCACATATCTGACAAAAGAGTCATACCCAAAGGTATAAAAATCTCTTAAAACCAATATTAAGAAGACAAACAACCTGATAAAAATATAGACAAAGGATTTGAACAGATACTTAACCAGAGAAAATATAAAAATGGGAAATAAGCTCATGAAATGATGCTTAATAATATGAGGCATTAGAGTAATGGGAATTAAGACCACAATGAGATCACACTACACATTCTCTTGAGTGACTAAAATTACAAAGACGGATAATACCAGGTGTTGACAAGGATGTGGATCACTTGGAACTGTCATATTCTTACTGATATGAGTATAAAATATTGCAGCTACTTTAGAAAACTCTTTTGTAGTTTCTAATAAATATAAACTTGTACTTAAAAATGACCTATCAAATCCACTTTGAGGTATTCACTAACAAATTGAAAATTTATGAATATACAGAACATGAGTGCTTATGGTAGCTTTATTCATTATAGCCCCAAATTGGAAATGACCCAAATGTCCATCAACAGGTGAATGGCTAGATAAATATTGGTATATCCATATGCTGAAATAACACTCAGCAATAAACAGGAGATGAACCACTGGTACACATGACAACATACATGAATCTTGAAAACATTGTGCTGAGAAAATGCATTTAGACACAAAAGAGCACATATTACATGGTCCCATTTTATAAAAAGTTCTAGAAGTGATAAAGTTAATCTATGAAGATAAGAAGGAAGAAAAAAGCAGGTCAGCTGTTGCCATGAGCAGGAGGATAGCAGGGGATGGCCTGCAAAGGGGTGGGAACAAAATTCGAGGATATTAGAAATGCTTTGTATCTTGATTGTGTTTGTGATTACATGGGTGTATACATTTGTGAAAACTCATCAAGCTGTACTAAAATGAATATATTTTATTTTACATAAAGTGTATCTCAATATTGTGGATTTAAAATTTTATTTAAAATGTTATTTTGGCATCTATAAAGTGATTTTTTTCTAAATCTTTATTTAACTCCTTCAAACTAGATCCTTTACTATATTTACCTGCCACACTAGTTAATCCCTGGCTTCAAGTTATCATCTAATTTAGTAGTTTTTGGCATTTTTTTCCCACACTAGTATACCTTAGGAAAATTGTATACCCCATCATTAATAGTGGTGTCATAAAGCAATAATTCTTTAATAGGGCTGGGGATGGGGGCCATATGAGAATCCTAGGTGAGAGGAAGAGTTTATAAAGTTATTCAGTTGAATAATATAATATTCTGTTTAGAAGTGGAATGCTTGTTCCTTTTCTCCAAATGAACATCACTGAAATGGAAAAAACAGGACATAGGCACTTAAAGCAATGCTGTAATCTAGTATGTTATTAAGGGCCAAAATGAGGCTCTTAAGGGCAGTGGATTGAGACTCGTGGATTTGTGGAAATTCATAAAAGAGATATGATATCAATAAATTGAGGGTTCATGGAAAGTGTAAATATGAGCTAAGTCTTGAAAGATGAGGCAGGATTTGGTTAGACAAAGGCATAGGTGATTTATCAATAATAGACAATATTTGAGAACAGAGAAGGCACTGGCCTGGGGAGATAGCATGTGTGTCTGAAAGGCATAAGCTAGCTCTGAATAAATGTTGAATTGATCTGAGATCTAAATGTTTTAAGACAGACTTTGCATGTCCACTATTCCATTAGCCCTTCTTGTTCATGGAGGAAAGGCCCTCATAACGGGAATTCCAGCAGGTCAGGCAGAAGAGTGTGATGATTATAATACCACTAATATTTATTTACTATCTGTCAGACAGGATTCTGAGTATTAGAATAACTGTAATAAGTCATTATAACAACCCCATAAATTAGGAACTATTATCATCCCACTATGTACTTGAGGAAACTTTGGCCGTAGAGCTTAAGTCACCAGTTCCATAGAACTCAGCAAGTACATGATGGAGCCTGAAGTTCAAATGAAGCATTCCGGCCTTCTACTCTCTTTTTTTATGTTATGTAGGCCATAGAAAGCCACTAGTGATATATCAACAAGGTGAAGAACCTAACAGACAGGAGGTGAATGTAGCATTTATGGACATTTAAACCTAGTGGCAGTGCATTGAAAATTTAAATGCAAATGGACCAATATAATACACTTTTAACACTAGAAGATAATGGTACTTACTTGGCAGTTTATAGAAAAGAGTCATCTCTTTCATGAACCTTCCTCTAACCCTAAGTGAAGCTGATTATTTCTTCACCACCACTGCTCTATCTTCACATTTATTACACTAGATTTTAACGACCACATTATATGCATTTATTCCCCCCCCAAAAGCACAGTCCAAGTTTAAAAGCATGTGCAGAGTATATGGTATATAATAATTTATAAATGAATGTATAAATAAGTGAAAGAATGAATGAGTGAAGGTGGAAAGAGAAAATCCCTAATTTACTGATTATCTGTGAAGGATAAAAGCAGTGTTCAAGCTGAAGATGACTTGGCATTGCAAAAGTTTTTTTGTTTAATCTTTAGTTACATTTCTTTAATCACTAGCCCTCTCAAACATTTATAACAACGTCTTAAGTGATTTTACATGTTATACCATTGTATGCTAATACTGAACATCGACGAATGCATTCCACTGTAGATGGAGATTAGTAACGCCACTAGATGGCGCTGGTATATCTTTGTGTTGTAACTTCCGTGTGCGAGCTTGCATGTGCATGTGTGTATGTATAATTTCAGTGAAAAAACCAGGATGAGACATCATCTAATGGCATCTTTGCTTCTCTTTCTCTCTCTCTCTTTCCATTTCAGAAGTTTATTATATTTCTTACAACTTTTAGAATGTTCAATTGTCAGTAAATTCTGTTGTCTCTAACTTATAAAGACATACAGAAACTGATGATTTCTTACCACTTTTACTGCTACAACCCTCATCCGGGCCACCGTCATCGCTCCCTTCTATTAATGTAATAGCCTCCAAATGAGTCTCCCTTTTGTCCTTGCACTCTACAGTCTCCCCTCAACACACCTGACAGTGTGATCCTGAAGAAATACAAATCAGGTTAGTCACTCCTTTGCTCAAAATGCCCTTTCCTACTCTAATCTCTAGCATAAACCACAACTATTTCTGTGTAGTTGATCTCAGAAGAAAGCAAACGTGCCAGGTGTTTTATTTCATGCAAATACCAAAGTCCTTTCAATGGTTCGCAAGGTACTTGATATGTTCTTGGTCCCTTCTCTGCCCTCGTCTTCTGCTACTTTCCTCCTTGCTCCTGATTTCTCTACTCCACCTGCATCAGGCTTCTTACTGATCCTGAAGGAGCAGACCTGCTTCTCTCCGGGGGCCTTTGCTTTTGCCCTTCACTCTTCCTTGAATGTTCTTTCCCTAGGTATTCACATGGCTCACTCCTGCCTGCTTCCTAACGAAGCCTGCCTTTGTCACTTATTTCAAACTACACCTGGTCCCCCAACTATTTCTCACCAGGCTTTATCTTTTCTCCATAGCACATATTACCTTCTAATATGACGCATTTTACTAATTTTGTATCTGTCTCACCGAGGTAGAATGTACGCTCCATCATGGCAGGGCTTTTGGTCTAAGTCGTGGCTCATTCATCAGCCCACGGAACTGTGCCTGCTGCAGACTAGGCACTTAGGAAATCGGTATAAAATAAACAAATGAATCAGAAGCACTTGTAACTCAACAATGATCTTTTTGGAGTCATTCTTGACTATTGAAAGATAAACAAGAGAAGGTCCCTATCCTAAAGCAGTTTTATTTAGTGGAGGGGGCAGACACACGGGAATTGCAATTACCTTGCTGTGCAAAATGTGCTAAGTAGTATAGTAGTGGAAATACTATGATATAATCAGGATTTAGGAAAGGAGATATTACTTTCAGCTGGGAAGATAAATACTGAATAATATGTTTAAAGAGCTAAACTTTGCAAGTTCAAAGAGGAGCCTTCAAATAGGTTCTCTAATTAGAGCCTTAAATTCTCACTTGGAGTTATATAAATAACTTTGCAGATGCAACCTTTGGAGTGTGACTTTCCTCAGCCTGACTGCCTCTGCTTTCTTGTTTGCCAAAGACTTACCCTAAAGGGACTCTGTGGGAATCACAGCTTGGTCTTGCATTAAGCTAATGAGTGCTTGCTTTTCAGATTGAGCTGTTCTATGCTGCTGATGAAACTGCAGACTACCCAGGTTTCAGCTTTTCTCAGCACTCCATTGAAACTAAAATAAAATGGCACTTTCTTTTTCCTTCTTCCTCTTATCTTTATCTAATTATGTGTAACCAGGGGCAAGAAGTAGAAGTATAACTAACGTTTTGCTTGTCTGAATATGCTCAGGGAAACAGTTTTATATGCTTTTAACTTACGTGCCTTTTTCTGTTATCGTAAAAAAAAATGATACTTGCTGTTTAAACACTCAGTGATGTAGGCTCATATAGAGTGTAATTTAGGATTGGTCTTAATTCTACCCACTCCACTATTCATTGTGTAAATACTTGCACAATTTTACATTATATTGCAAAAACATTTGTGCAAGCTTCTTTGTCACTTCTCAGTGGTAAGTGAATATTCTTTTGAACAGCTTCACTTTACAGATGTTTTCACAGTTTAATGATTCAGTCTTCAATGGAAATTTGACGTTAATTTTTGTCTGGTAATATTTTGGCCTTCTAGAGAAACATAGTACATTAAAGCTAAAACTCTCCCCCTCCAAACACCACAATAAAAGAATGTAACAAACATTCTTTTAAAAGTATACTTGATCTCAGAAGAAAGAGAAATCCCTGGGTGTGAAAACCAGAGGATAACCAAATGAGCTGACCTTGGAGATGACCTTGCAGGTGACTGGGGAGAGAAGGGGTTGATTTTGAGAACCATTTGTTTTGGGTTTCAGTGCCCAGTGTGGGACATTATATGAGGACCAGAGAACCTTTATGGGACCAGTGTAACACAGGAAACTAAGTCAGAAACCTCTCATATGAGGTTGGGACACTCAAAGGATTACAACCTCAGTAAAAGTGTGAGCTTGGAAAAAAAATATCATTCGCCCTGGAAGATGGGCAAAACGCTCACCTCTCATTGCCTGGTTTTGAGTAGAAGAGCATTTTCCCTGAGAATTGAAACTGATAGAGCTGTGTCTCTCTTGGGCTGAAATTTCAGATTTATTCTACCTTACCGATATGATCTGAGACCTCCATGAAGAGAAATCATCATGAAATTTTATCCTGAGCTGGTGATTCTCTTGGGGCACCAGGAAAAAGCAAATGAAAACAAATCTAGAGGAATGTCTGACTCTCCAGAAGACAAAACAAAGGTCCTCACTGAACAGAACGAGCACCACTTTAAAAGTTCTCACAATAAAAATCTCATGATATGCGCTTAGAATCAATTTCCCGGAGGGATAGACAGTGGGCACCGTGAACAGCAGAATTAAAACACCATGAATTTAAGCCAATTAATGGCAATCTGAAAGAACACTGTGAAAAAAATAAGACTTGAAAAGGAAGCAAATAAAATTCTAGAGATTACAAATGCAATATATAGTTTAAAGAGTAGCTAGTAATAAGCTAAACACAGAATGGGTAAATTGGAAAAACATCTGAAAAAATGACAGAAAATTCCATAGAGGCAGACAAGAAATAGATGGTATGAACATAAGGTTAAAAGACTTGGAAGATTGAGTGGCAAGAAAGACTTTTGTCAGATAGGATTTACATCAGGAGAGAAGGTAGACAATGCCAGAGAGATGCTATTTCAAATATTATATAGTATGTGAATCCTCAGTTATTATATAGTATGTGAATCCTCAGTTATTATATAGTATGTGAATCCTCAGTTATTATATAGTATGTGAATCCTCAGTTATTTAGATAAAAGTACACAAACCTTTGACTAATACAGTGAAATTGCAGAATACCAAAGATAAAGGAAAATTTCTTAAAAGCAACAAAAGAAGAATAGGTAATCTACAAAGAAAAAATGTTAATAAGAGATTTCTCAAAAGCATCAATAAAGGCCAGGAAAATAATTGAAATTATATCTGCAAATAACTAAGGGAAAGTAATTAGAATTCGGCCTAGAATTCTGTAGCCATCTAGACTAATATTAAACAATGACGAAAAAATTAAAGGTGTTCTTAAGAAAAAGACTGAAATAACTTAACAATCATTTATTGTTTCTGGGAAAAAACCTGCTAAGGAATGTCCTTTTGGAAAAATGTCATTGACACCAGAAACATGGAGTTAGAAGAAAAAAGAACAAAGAAATTGAAAATTATGACTAAAACTAAAAAAGCACTAACTTATAAAACAGCATAATAATGATTTATTTGGGAGAGTATAAGACAAGGTAGGATAAAAATATTCTAAAGGAACTTTAGAACTTGTGACTAAAGGAAATTGTGACTGGGGCCCTTTGGCTGATTCACTGTGCTGCTATATTAACTTCCATTGTTGAATATAGTTGGTATTTATGTTTTATTTGTTCCTACTGTGAATGCTCATAAGTACCAAAGAGAATGCTCTTGATAGGAAAACAGCCACATATAGGGAAGTGCTTCTACCTATAGCCGCATGTGCAGAAGGCCACGTAACTCCAATGATTACTTTCTGCTGCAAGTCTCTGTGACAGATGGGCTGCTGATTAGAACCTCTTGCCAGAGGAAGCAGCCTCCTAGAGGTGGCTCTTGGTGTTTTAAACTTGTCACCTTCCCAATACGACTTCCAGGTCTATCACTTTGAAAAGCAACTGTTCACTTGCTACTGGACTCTTGTAGAAACTGAATGTGTGACCTATGGAGGCCTGAGAATCTTGTGCCTGATAGTTCCATTTTGGTGGGTCAACTGGGATTCAATGACTAGCAAGGTGGGAAGAAAGCAACAAGTCTTATTTAGTAAATGGAAATGACATACTGAAGAAAATAGCTGGCCTAGCCCCAGGAGCGTCTTGGCTTTACCTGAGAAAATGGCAGCTATTCTTTTCAGGGACACTTTAACCTCCACTCTGCTGCTTAAAGCAAGATGCTGAATCAATGGAGACTTCAATCAGTTGCGCTAAATGCCTCGACTGGTTCACTGATGGTTCAGGTGCACTGAAACCACATGGTGTCCACTGGGCTCCTGTGGCTGTTCAACTCAGCAACAGCTGTGCAGAACCCCAAACGGATGACTTCTGTTCCACGGGCAGAAATCAAGGCTGTTCTCACAGTTCCGGCCAGTATTCTACTTCACAAACTTTTATCTGTTTTTACTCTCCTGGGCTGTTAGACCTACCTCTTTTGTTTAACACTTGGAAAAGTACTGATTGCATATGAAAAAGAGGTTTCTTTGGGGCTGTAATCTGTGGAAAGAAACTGTGGCCACTGATAGGAACTTGAGTTGTTCTTGTAGATGTCCACAGTAAGGGCTTATTTGCTGATGAGACCAGCTGGAGTCCAGCTGCTGACCAAGCCTGCATTGCCTGGATAATTCCATTGCTGCCTGGATCCATCATCATATTGGACATCACAACACATATGCCATCATAAACTGGGCATGTAGTAAAGTATTCTGCGACTCACAGTTCACAGGGCATTGCTCCTGCGTAGTGTTGGTAGATGGACTGCATCGGATTTTGATTCCTTCTTGGGGCTACCAGAAATCCTCACGACTATTGACACATTTGTCAAGTTACAGTGTTGCTGTTCTTGTTCAATCAGCTGACTCTGGATACACCGTTATCGTCCTTGAAACTAATCTGTGTCATGTGTTTGGCTTTCCAGACGGCTTGCAGTCTGACCATGGTGTGGTTTCTATTATAAAAGCCACTCAACAATAGACTGATAGTCAAGGGATCTGATGGGTCTTCCATGCTCCACATCACCCATAGGCTTCTGGCGTTTGGTGATAATTGATCAACTCAATAAGATTTCTGACTCCGTCTCTTTTATTTCCTTCTGATGTACACAGCTTAGTAAGGCAGTTTGGTTACTGAATGCAGTTGTTCCTCCTGAATAATTATCATGATGAAGGGGCAGAGACGGTTACTGTGATATTAGGATATAATAAAAATATATATATTTGGTCTTCATCCCCAGTTCCTGGCCCAGAGCTCCTAAAACCGTGTAATTTTCTCAGTGATAGGAGTGAGAGGAGTGTCTTCTGCTATTCACAGTAAGTGCTTTTCAGTCACACCTGAGTTTATGCTAATGATAAGGTGATTTTAGAGGAAGAGGGCTGGTTGCCAGGGGAACCAACTATGTGATTATAGGATTGGAACTTCAGCCCTACTCCTGCTCTCTAGGGAGGAGAGAGGGGCTGGAGACCGACTTATTCACCAATGACCAATGATTTGATCAGGCATGCCTGTGTAATGAAGCTTCTGTAAGAACTCGAACCAGAGAGGTTTGGAGTGCTTCCAGGTTGGCAAACACATCAAGATTCTGGGAAGATGACACACCTGGAGAGGGCATGGAAGCTCTGCACCATTTCCCACATACCTTGTGCTATACATCTCTTCCATTTAGCTGTTCCTAAGTTCCTTTAAAACAAATTGTTTAAAACAAAGCTGTTCCTTTAAAACAAACCAGTAATCATAAATATAGCACTTTTCTTGGTTCTGTCAGCCATTGTAGCATATTATTGAACTCAAGGAGGGTGTTTCAGTTACCCCTGATTTATAATCAGTCAGTCAGAAGTCCAGGTGATGTTCTGGGACTCATGGTTGGTGTCTGAAGTGGGAGGCAGTCTTGTGAGACTGAGCCCTTTTATTACCTGTGGGGTCTGTGGTGACTCTGGGTAGTTGCTATCAAAATTATTTAATTTGAGGAAAAGAATCCCACACTTTTGGATTCAGAGGTAAAGTGTCGAATGGTGTAAGTGTAGAAACACAAGTTTTCCGTTAGTTACGTAGACATATTTTAAAAATTTGGGATTCTATGCTGACCCTTTGTGAGCATGAGGATTCTTTCTTTCTCCTGACCTTGTCAAACTCAGGATATACTGGTTGGTCTACTCTGTGGGTGACAGCCTACCCAAAAGTGGGCATAGGATTTTAGACAATTCTGTTTCAGCCACCCAGATTACCTCTGGACTCTCATAGTCCTCAGACACAAAGGTAATGGCTACGTGGTTGAGTACACTGCCTCTGTGTGTGCATAATGGCTTTCTTTAAGTTTTATAAAAATGTCTTTGTCCCTCCTCCACCTGACCCTTCTGAAGGAAAGTTCTGGGCATGAGTTGGAAACAATAGGAAAAATGGTGATGTTACAACCACCAGAATAACGACAATTTTCTAGTGGCTGAGCAAGAACAACCACCTTGGCACCTGGGGAGGGAATGCCTAATCACACCTGCTTTGGCCCTAGAAAGTATTCAGGACAGCCTCAACTTACTGGCCAAGATTGTTACAAATGAAAGACTTGCCCTAGACTTCCTCCCTGCGGCCGGGGGTGAAGTCTGTGCCATCGCTAAAACATCCTGCTATATCTAAATGAAAACTTCAAACCAAGTGGGAAGGTCATTACTAAAACTCAAAGAGAAAGCCATTCAGCTTTGTAAGATAGGTCCTAATGATTTATGGGATTTGTTCAGTTCGATGGGTCCAGGCCCCTGTGGGGACACGGTTGGGATCAATACTGCCAATTGACCTCTGCCTGCTGCTTGGAGTCCTTTGATAATTAAATGCTGTATGAAACAAGTTTATGGATTTAGTCTCAGCCTTTGTTAGTCAGAATAATAGGAGTGGCTTAGGGATTGGTGTGCTCATAGAAAAAAATCATTAATAGTGAAAGTGGCATAGAAATGAGGAGTAATATTGTTAGGAGACAATTTTCTTTACGTCTCATTTCTGAATGTTATGAAGAGTGAGGCACTGATAGCCCTTTGTTCTGGACTGCCTTTCCAAAGATGTTTGTATAGTGAATAGCATTGGAAGATATAGTGTTTCCCTTATGAGCAAAGGGGAGCCATGCATTCTGCCCATCATAAATGATTCAAGGTTCAAATCTCATGCTTTCTCTACTGCAGTGCAACCCTCTGCACGTGCAGGTATTATCTAGTCATCTTTGCCTGAACTTGTCGGCTCAAGGCTCTTGGAAATGGTACAAAACTTCTGACACTCTGGCTACCAGTATTACTGTGAGTGGTAAGCTGTCTTTTTTTCCTTGACCGAGGAGTCTCCTGTCTTCTACCAGTATCTATACCATCTTGGCTGGCTAACTTGCTATCTTATAAGTATATTAAAGTCTCCTAACCTTCACAATTCTTGACACAAGATTGTACAACATAGTGTGAAATAAATCCATGTATTGGAGAAAATATTTTCAGTCGGTGTACGGAAGAAATGACCAATGTCCAATTATATAAATAACTACAAATCAATCAATAAGTGACAAGCTACTGAAAGAAAAATACACAAAGAATATAAAGAGTTAACTGAAAAGAAGAAGAAACCAGAATGTAAAAGAAACATGAAAAGATGCTCAACGTTATATTTTATCAGGGAAAAATGTAAGTTAAAACCACAATGAGATTCCACTTACATCCATAAGATTGGTCAAACCTAAGAAGTTTTGTGAGGATTTAAGGGAAATGGAAACCATTATATATTGCTGGTGGGAGTGTAAATTTCTCACACTGCTTTAGAGAGTATTTTGAAGCCTGAGGGGGCCTGGCTTTAGCAGTATCTAATTTTCTTTTTCCTTCCTGCCTCCTTTCCTTCCTCCTTCCCTCCCTCCAGCTCTCTGGTCTTCCCTCCTTCCCTGGCAGAGATTGCAAACGTTATTTGAAAGAGAAATAATTTTTTGAGTCACAACAAACATACACAGGGAGTTTTCTAAACTGATAAAAACTTTGATTCTATAGAAATTGTTTTGAAATTATAAATTATTTTTTTGATAGCTCTCAGTTTCACCAAAAGGAGCATATTCAACCCATCATAGATTTGAAAGATAAGGTAGTTGTACCATTTAAAATTATTTAATTCATGCTTATAAAATTGATCTGTGGTAAACTGTAATAATGAATTTCAGCTTTTCAGGCTCAAACTCCACCTATCCCCCTCACTTCTAAGCTAAAAGTGAGGACAGAGGAGAAGATTCGATGCCTATTGCTGACACTAGTGACATGATCATTCTACCTCTGAAGTAGATAAAGTAATTTTCTAGCCAGCCACTTCGCAGATACTCCAAGATCAATTTTTCAACCAGAAAGCTGAGAGGGAATAGGAAAAAAAAAGTGTTGTGAGAACAATATGCGTTTGAAGAGTGAACTTGAGCTCTTCGTGCATTCACATCTCTTCATTGAGTATCAGGTGTGTTTGTCTGCTTGGGCTGCCATAACAGCACACCAGAGACTGGGCGGTTTAAACAACGGGGATTTATTTTCCTACAGCCTGGAGTCTGGAAGTCCGAGATTAAGGTACCAGCAAGATTGGTTTGTAGTGAGGCCTCTTTTCCTGGCTTACAGATGGCCACTTTCTTGTGTCTTCAGATGGCCTTTCCTGGGATCCCTTCCTCTTCTTATAAGTTTACCAGTCCTATCAGTTCAGGGCCCCACCCATATGACCTCATTTAACCTTAATCCTCTCCTTAAAGGGCCTCTCTCCAAACAGAGTCACATTGGGAGTTAGGGCTTCAACTTATAAATTTTGAGGGGACATAATTCGGTCTGTAACACCACCTGTGTGCCTGCCACTGTTGTAAGTGCTTGGGACACATTAGTGAACAAAACAAAGATTCTTCCCTTGCAGGGCTTGTGTTCTAGAGGGAGGTGGCAAACAGTAAAGAATAATTTTAATATGTAAATAAATTATATACTCTGTTAGAAGGCAATAGCATTATGGAGAAAAGCAAAAGAGCAGGTGAAGGGGAATAGGCTTCGGGGTGGATGACAGATCAGATAGGCCCTCTTGAGTAGATGACATTGAGCAAAGCCTTGAAGGGTATGAGGGAATTAGCAGTGCAGATATCTGCCCTTGTTAAGTCTGTTGAGTCTTGTTAAGTCAGCTGAGAACAACTGGCATTATTGAGAAGCTTCGGAAGACATGATTTGGAGTCAGATAATCTTGATTCAAGTTCTTACTGTGTGATTTTGGGGAAGTCAGCCTACGCACTAAAATACATAAGCAATGCTATGGGTGTAATGAATTCCAGATGCCAGGATATTTCACAGCTCATCATTCCTGTTTTAGATGAAAACTGGGAAAACAAAATGCTTCAATGCTAAATTTGGACTCCTTTAGGAATCACTGTCTGATTGCCAAACTTGTCAGGTATGGATACTCTCTCTCCCTCCAGCCCCAGAAGCATTTAATTGTTCCCTTTGCTTTGGTGTGGAAGATCAGGAGAGATCTCATTAATTATGTTGATAAATACGTCAATCAGAGGCATTCCAGAGGGCTCTTCAATTGAATCTAGGGATTAGTTTTTGCTTTGGGTGAGGCAAAGTTATTGATGGAATCCAGCAGCACTTCACTAATGTAAAATATCAAGTAATAAGTATTTGCCAGCTCTGGTGGTCTGGTGGTTAAGATTCAGCACTCTCACTGCCGCGGCCTGGGTTCGTTTTCTGGTCAGGGAACCACACTACACATCTGTCGCTTGTCATACTGAGGTGGCTGTGTTGCTGCTGTAATGAACGCTATGCCACCAGTATTTCAAAAACCAGCAGGGTCACCCGTGGTGGACAGGTTTCGGTAGAGCTTCCAGACTAAGACAGACCAGGAAGAAGGACCTAGCCACCACCTTCTGAAAAAAGTTGGAAATGAAAACCCTATGAATAACAGCGAAGCATTATCTGATATGGCACCAGAAGGTGAGAGGATAGCCAAAGAAAAGATTGGGCAGGGTTCAGCTCTGCTGTACACAGAGTCGCTAGGTGTCAGAGACTTGACGTCACTAGCGACAACAAATAACTATTTAAATAGCATGCCTAGAACTGCACTTTACTCAGTACCTAAGAAAATAATTCTCTCAAATCTTGATTAATCAAGTTAATAAAAAATAAAAATGATTAACATGCAGGAAATCTATTAACTCTTTCCCCAGAAAGGGAAAGGTAGCAGAAGATGCACCGTGGCCAAATGGAAGAAGTAATTCTGAAAGCAGCAGTAAGGAAGGTCAAGAAGCCCTAACTAAAGGTCAGATGGATTAACCTGGAAGCAGCTAGAGCAGGGAAAGAGGGAAAAGAGAAATTTAGGCTATTTATGAATATTCATTTTAACTATAAAGTAGATAATAAAGATATCTTTTCCTCTTTTTTTCAAGGAAAACGTAAATGGGCAGAAAATAATTCTTTAGATACCCTTATTGTATAAATGAAGAGTCTCTTCTGTGTCAGACCCTGGGCTGAGCTCTGGGGGAATAGCAGCAGGTAACCCAGTCCCTGATTTTCCAGGAGATTGCAGTCTGATTAGCAAGAGATAACCATAAACCAACACAACCCAGTGTGGCAAAGCCATGGTAGCATATGCACAGAGAACTCTGGGAGCCCAGTAGGAAGCACCTAGCCCAGGGCAGAGGGTGAAGTTGAGAAGCAGGAAAGGTTTCCATGAAGCGACCAAAGTCTGACTGCATGTTATAGGAAGAGGTGCAGTTACCTCTGCCTCCACATTGTCATTCAACAGCCGTTAATTAAGCAATCTTGGCATGTTAGACAGACATTTGTGCTAAGCTCCAAGGATGAGCAAGATGTATTCCAGCGTTCAAGAAGTGGGACTCTGGTAAAGGGAAACAGATATAGACAAGGTCACTAATGTGACATTAGGTACCGAGGGGAAGCTCCATGAAGGATGCAGTAGCACTACAAGTCTGCTTGGGGAGTAGTGGTGTCAGGAAAAGTGTCCAGTGTCTGGGAAGATGAGTAGGTGCAGCGTGTGGAGTGGAGAATCAGACCATTGAAGATGAATGAAACATCTTGACTAAAGGAAAGCGAGCAGGCAGGGTTAATTTATAGCACTACAGTTAGTTCTGTTTGGCTCCAGTGGTTGGTGTGTGAGGAAGGGGAGAGAGCTTAAGATGGAGGGCGGAAACAAAGCAGGCAAAGCTTTGTATGCCCTGGAAAGGCATTTGGATTTATTCCCCTGACATGTGGATATTTGTGAGGGAGAAATAGGAAATTCAGGGACTAAAGTGGGAAAGTGGAAATTTACATTTGGAATCATCCTGGCTTCTGTTTGGAGGGTAGACCAGGATGGGAAGGGACAGAGGGTAGCAGCCACCAGTTAGGAGTTTCAGCTTTATCTTGGGCACCAAAAGATGAAGGCCTGAGTCAAGACTGTGTAAGTGAGGGGAAACGAGAGAAGTGTGAGAGGAAAAATAATTTATAAGACTTGGTAGCTTATTTTTTTTTTAAGATTTTATTTTTTCCTTTTTCTCCCCAAAGCTCCCCAGTACATAGTTGTATATTCTAGTTGTGGGTCATTCTAGTTGTGGCATGTGGGATGCTGCCTCATCATGGTTTGATGAGCAGTGCCATGTCTGCACCCAGGATTTGAACCAACGAAACACTGGGCCGCCTGCAGCGGAGTGTGCAAATTTAACCACTCGGCCACAGGGCCAGCCCTAAGACTTGGTAGCTTATTGTATGATAAGGGTCTCTCAGAGGAAAGGGGCCAGCATGACTCCCTGTCTCCCAGTTGGTGCAATTTAGTGTATTAGCCAAGCTGTTCCATGTGGCATGAATTCTTCAGCAAAAGTGAGAATTTAACAAACTTTGAGACCTTATATGTATAGTGAAATGTGCTTCACTAGAGTATAAATTGTTTAATGAATTTACATGCCTTGAGTGTGATATCTGATTTCTTGATTGTTTTATTCTGTTTTAGTGTAATTTTGTAGAGATTGATAAAGTAATGCTTTAACCTAAGTTGATTTGATGTATAAAAATCAAAGATGTATGTAAACCTTTGGGTTAAAAAAATCACTGAAAAATGACCGGTCTTAGAGCAGTATGCATATTAATACAATATTAGATTACTAAAGCTACAACTTTTATAGTTTTTACCTTCTCTTTCAAAAGAAAACTAGCACTAGTGTCATAGAAACATAAGCTAAGGTATCAGTTTTACCTGGGGGAAAAAAGTATAACTGGTTTCCTTCTATGGCTTAATTCAACTAATTTCACTAGTAGTGGTGGCTTTTTGGATTATTAATTTATTCTGAAACAGAAGGCTAGCCTTTATTTCATGTATTATAGTTGTTCGAAGGCTGAGGTTTACAGATGGAGTAAATTTACATGGACTAACTCTATAGAGAAGGTTTTATGATAGTGTTTCATCGACAATGCTTAGTTGACAAAGTAATTGCTATTTCAGGTCCTTTTGGCCTGAAGAGTTTTTGTTCTGAATCTGTGCTTTAAATGCATAACAGAAGAAAGGACTCTTTAATGGTACTTGCTTTGGAATTAGAATGTGATTACTTTAGAGCACTATGGATAGTTTTATTGCCTTAAACTATTTTTAACTGCCATTCTTTTTTAATGGTCTCTATAACGACATGCTGTGAGAAGAAAAGCTAGTAGGGAATTCACTTTGGTTGAGAGTTAGGTGAGGACCTGTGGTGAATTGCAGGAAAGGATCTTGTTTTTTGACCTGATGATCATTAGTTCTTTCTTTGCCTTGGCTAAAGCTTGACACAGGGGCGTTTCCCACATAACGTTTTTAGCATAATTGGACCAACTGGCAGTGTAAGGCCATCAGAACTTTGATTTTATGAAGCTGAACGATTTTTGAGAGACGACTGGTGGAGTCACTGTGAGGGTGACCATACCTCACACATAGACACATTTGATGATGTATCTTTTTTATATTCCTTCAAACATGTTAGAGGCGTAGGAGCTGTTTCTGACATACAGAGAAGTCTGAAATCTTTGTAACCTGCAAGACTGGAAAGAATAACAGTACCCATTCTCTGAGAGCATTGCCATTTCTCAGGAGTTTGCCCTAGAAGGAGGTCAAGATGAAGCGACCTTACCCGGCCGTACATGCTCTGGTATGCCTCTGCAATCATCAGCCTTTGTGTGTTACAGCGTTGAGTTAGAATGTCGATGAGCATGTCTTTGTCACAGCCTGGAAATGAATAATGTCTGAAGGTTAGTGAAGTTGCTGCTCTGTAGTGAGGAAGAACAGATTATCTAAGGATCAAAACCAAAGTGCAAGCATTATTCCTGATGGTACTTTAGAGCAGTGAGCAGTTTTAACTACAAGTGGAAATCGCAAAGCACCACATGATGAAGCCTAGGTTCTTCCTATCACACATTTTGGTGCTGTTACTACAGATTTTCCTTTAAAAAAATTCAATGAAAAATACAGAGGAGTAAAGTATATGGTGTTTTTTCAACCATATGGTGTTTTTTCAACCATCTCTCCTGCCCCACCAAGAAAAGTCTTCCCCGACCTTCAAGCTGATTAGTGTTTAAATGGGCACAATTCCTTTCTCATTTTACAGTTGAGAGATATGATTTATAATGAACATACATTAAGACAAAAATAACTCCTGTAGTTCAGAATCTCCAGAAGAAGGAAGAGTAATGGAGAAGAAAATTATGAAAGTACAAGGGACGTGCACCCTTCTGAGGGATGGTGTGAACCTCTCGTGGTTTGCATGGAACATGGTCTCTCTCTCCCATAATTGAGGCTCTGTTTCTGGGCTATGAGGGCTCCATTTCCTCGTATACCAGCTCATTGAACTGATACAGCATCTGTATACACAACTAGTTTAGATAAGTTTAGCTGTAATTATAGACAGAGTGACCAAGAAGGCCTTAACATTCCCCTCAGCTTGACTAAAATTTAGACAGGTTTTTTTCCTGACTGTAGGTCCTTGACTCCCTTTTCTGAGAGCCTTTACTTTGGAAAACTTGCAATTGTAAATTCTTTCCTTACCCTTTTGTGATGAAATCTCCTCCCAACCACTTGCCAGTTTTACAACACAGAAATTTCTTTCTCAAGGAATTGGGAGTCATCCCTTTGAAATATAATCATCAGGAAAGATGGAGCCCCTATCTCCCATTCTCTGTGGGAGGGTAGGAACCAAAGTTCCATATGTGTTAATTAGCAAACACAGATGACCTAATCACATTGACCAATGCCCTCAGCCCCTGGTAATCTGCAGTACTTTTCCATTAGCTCAACCTAGTGCTTAAAAACTCTCTTGTCTTTTGTTTCAGAGAAATTGAGTTCAGTCTCTCTCCTCTATCGTGGTAGTCTTGATCCCTATTGCAATAGTCTTGAATAAAGTCTCCCTAGCCTGTTTAATTCTGTGTGGTACAATTTTTCTTTGACTAAAGGACGTATTTAATGGAGATAAGGAGAAAAATAAATGGAAAGCCTAGGATATTAATCAGATCATCTTTTTGGAACTTAAAGCCACCCTGGATGGCTGTAGGATCATAGGAAAACTATGAGTCAGCTGCTGAAATATCCAGTGAATGAAGGCAGATGACTAGGATTTACGTAGATGGCTGTGTCATTGAGGAACAGAAGGAAGAGCAAGGTGTTTCATACAGGTACAAGAAATGATCTGAAAGCTGGAAAATGAAAGTAGGGAGGTATAGAATCAGCTTCAAAGACTGAAATTTATGGTTTGTGAGAAAACACGGCAGCCTCCAGTAGAGGCATAGAGCAACGTGGTGTCCTGGGACTAGCCCAGTTAAAGCTGGGGGCTCAAGGGATATTAAGTAGTTCGAGAGGAGTCTGTTACCTGCTTAATGGGCATTCCAAAATGAGCATATTTTTAATAATAGATTTTTCAGTTATATCCATTGTTATTTTTACTATCATCACATTTACTTAATTTTTATAGTCTTCTGTTTTTTGTTGTTTTTCTGTTGAAATTATTCACAACATACTTCTCTGAATTACTCTTTACTTTTCAAAGTGTTCATAGCAATTCTTGCTCATTTATCCTGCCAGAGATATTTTGGAATAATTTTATATGGATCTCAAAAATGTTATCAAAATAACTGTAAACTTAGGAATCAATTTAGAAAAGTTGTCTTTCTGTCAAGTTTCCTTTCTGTGACTAACATCATGTATCTGCTGAATTATTTAAGTGTTGGTTTTTCTCCTACAAGACTTAGCAAAGATTTGTAGAGTTTTGGCAAATGATGAGCAACTTTATTTTGTTAAAATTATTCATATTTGCATTTCTATTGATATTTCAAGTTATATTTTTCTTTTGTTTTTTAACACACAATTGCTTAATTAAATAAATAATATTAAATTTTGTGTTTACTTTATATCCAGAAAAATTGTTGAACTCTCATAATTTGTAGCAACTTTTTAGTTGATTACTTTAGATTTTGAGATATACAATGATATCCTCTTCAAATCGGAATTTTGGTTTCTTTTGTAGAATCATTGTATGTTTTTCTCTTTCTTGTCTTATTGCATTAGGACAGAAATTTCTAGATAATTCTTATTTTCTAATTTAACAGAAAAGCCTAGTATGATGAACCATACCATTTTATAGGCTTTTACAATGTACAGTTGATTCTTGTTATTTGTCATAGTTTTCTACAAAGTCACCATGAAGACTGAATTAGTAAATCCTGAACTATTGCTCCTGGGGGAAACATAAGGTTAAGTTTCTACGACCTTCTGGTTACAACATTTTTGTCAACAGAAATGCCGCTTATATTATATGTATTTGTTTTCCAATGTTCTTGTAAAACAAACCAGTCTCATTAGCATTGAAAACCTTCTCTTCTGCCTATGCTTTTCCTGTATAAAACTTAGGGAGTATTTTTAAAGAATATCTTAAGGAATTATTCTTCTCCAGCCTCTTGATCTGTAGAACTTGTTTAACCTTAAAGTTTAACAATTTTTATGCTCTATCACCTTTTGAAACATGCAAGCCAGACAGCACTACTCTCAAAAGAAAGCTGACCACTACACTTTTTAAATTATTGTTATCAATTATCATCTCACGAACTCACAAATTTAGCTGCTTTTCCATAGCTTCATAACAGAGCATGGATGTTACTCTAGCATTTTCTAGACAGCCTCATGCACAGAACAATGAATTTTCTCTTTATTTTTCATCTTTTTCAGGATGTCCCATATTGCTGATTCATTTACATTAAGGTCATGGACAACAGCATCGGAACTGATGCCTGAATGAAGCTAATCTAATGCACATATTTTCTCCATAATACTTCTTGTGCTTGGAAACACTAGACAGTACTTCAGCACTATGCTCGGAGCCATTTTAAAGAGCCAAATCACCAACAAAAAACATAAAATATCAAAAAATGTAGCACTAGATAGACCATAAAAAGGACACTTGCTTACAGTGTGAGAGCTGAAACAAGAAGGCAGAGCATCACCTTGTTGTTCAGTGTCAGCTGAGAATAGGCAGTCTGGTGACTCAAATTTTTCACCTCTTTGCACATGTCTGTTAGTGACCATGAAAGCACTACAGGTATTGATTTTGGAGTTATAAATAAATTTAAGCAAGTAGATAAATTGGCAAATATGGAATCCGTGAATAATGAGCATTGACTGTGTGGTCACATAGGAAACAGTGGCCTACTAGGCAAGAAAATAATTATTACTAAAATTTCAAATTATATTTAAATAGCACTAAGTGGTCTACAAAACGAACTAACTTTAAGTATAAAGATACAGATAGATTAAAAATAATGGAATGGAGAAAGATATGCTATGCTAACATAATGAAAAGAAAGCTGGAGTAATTATATAATTTTAACATGGAAGACTTTGGAGCAAGGAAAATTATCATGGATAAAAAGAGCCATTACATAATGAAAAAGGGGCCTGTTCTTCAAGAATACATAACAAATCTTATGTATGTACCCAACAAAAGAGCATCAAAATACGTGAGGCAAAAACTGATAGAATTGCTAGGAGAAAGATGAATCCACTATGGTATCTAGAGACTTTAACACCTCTCTATCAGAAATGGACAGATCCAGCAGGCAGAAAATCTGTGAGGAGGTGATTGAACTCAACATCATTAATCGACTGCATATAATTGATATCTATAGAGTACTTCATCCAAGAACAGCAGATTACACGTTCTTCTCAGGCTCATGTAGCACTAAGACAACATTCTGGGGGTCATAAAACACACCATAACCAGTTTAAAATAGAAACCGTACAAAATATGCTCTCAGACCACAAAGGAATTAAGATAGAAATCAATAATAGAAAGATAGTTAGAAAGCCTCAAAATACTTGGAGATGAAACAACACACTTGTAAATAACACATAAGTCAAAGAAGGAGTCTCAAGATTATTAAAAAAAATTCAAACTGAATGAAAATAAAAGTATAACCAATCAAAATTTGTGGGATGCAGCAAATGCAACGCTTATGGCCTTGAATAAATATGTGAGAAATGAAGAAGGACCTAAAATCAAAAATCTAAACTTCCACCTTAGGAAATTAGAAAAAAAGAACAAGTTAAATGTAAATCAGGGAATGCAAATGAACACCACAATGAGTTATCACCTCACACCTGTTAGAGTGGTATTATCAAGAAGACTAGAGCTGTAGAGAAAGGGAATCCTTGTGCACTATTGATGGGAATGAAAATTGGTACAGTCATTATGGAAAACATTATGGAGGTTCCCCCAAAAATGAAAAATATCACTGCCATATGATATAGTAATCTCACTTCTGGATATTTATCTAAAGGAAATGAAATCACTGTCTCACAGAGATATCTGCACCCCCATGTTCATTGCAGCATTAGCCAAGACATGGAAACCAGGTGTCCATTGACAGATGAATGGATGAAGAAAGAGTACGTATTAAATGTTCTCACCATAACAATAACAACAAAATGGTAATTATGTGAGGTGAAGGACGTGTTTACTAACCTTACTGTATTAATCATTTCACAATATTTACGTGTATCAAATCATCACATTGTACACCTTAAACTTATACAATGTTATATATCAATAATAATGGAGCTAAGAAAAAACCCACAGCAGCCAAGGAAAACATGAGCAGTTGTCTTTTTCAATTGCACTTTGCCAGGGTCATCAGGATGGATGGACCTTTAAAGCATTTTTGAGCTGTGCTCTTGCTCTGGCATGCTAGAGTGAACACTGCAATGAAACCAAAACCTCCTGAAATTCTTCAGCCTACAACACTGGCAAGCATAAAATTATGATAGTCAAAATAAATCCATATTCTGATCCTAAAACTGCAATGACAGGAAAATTGAAGCTGGAGAAAAGAAAATTTTTCAGTGAATAGATTGCTCTGATTCGTAGTTTTAAAGCAAAAGTTACCCTCCTGGAGAAAAAGTTAATCCATAACTTTTTGTTAGTATGTCAGTATATTTTTCTAGTGATGATTGATATTTTAAAAGGCATGAAAGCACTGCAAACTCCTAAAGTCGACTTTAGAGAGCATATTTAAAGTCCTTTATTGTTTTCCTATGGGGTTCTACTAGTGAATAAAACACAAAGATGAGCATGCGTGCGCGTGTGAACACACACACACAGTACAGTTCTCCTAAAGGCGACCTTGTCTTTAAAGTTAAGAACTTGCTTTCTTATGAAAGGCTTTGCATGTTTTATGCAAATGTTTCCTTTAAGTTGTCAATGTTTATCTTCATGCTCACAGAAGTCTTCTTAAAACAGGTTTTACTTAAGGAAAATATATGGATGTTTAACAGCTCCGTATCATATCTTAAGGATTAAATCTTTCTTAAGAGAACTCAACAGTTTTCCTCCTTTTTTCTGTATTCCTTTTCTAAACTCTAGTTTCATTCATTGAACATCCATTTCTTAAGCACCTACATGCCAGCCTCCATGCTCTGGGAACTTACAACCCAGTCAGCAAGTGAGACAAAAGGAGAAGTACAGTGACAACGAGATCAGTGACGGGAGAGTGCAGAAGCGAGTGCTTGGGGTTGGCATAGCTCGTTGAGATTGGTGTGGCCAAAGAAGAATTCAAACAGCAGGGCTCTTTGGAGCTAGGTTACACCGATATTGTAGCCTTAAACCAAGGTAAAGTGAAAAAAAATTACAATAAAAGATAGAAATTATTAGGCTTACCAAATCCTTGGAGTGCTCCCCCTAGCATTTGGGCATCCATTATGGGATTGAAATTGGGAGCTGGGAAGATGGTTCCTTGCACCTGGTGGGAAGAGTCAATGAGAAAGAAACGGGCAGTAATTCACAAGAAAGAATTCAACATTTTTTTTTAAGATAAATGAAAACAAAAGTATATTCTATTTGTGTAAATTACTCTAAGACATACACATGTCTATTAAACAAATGTGTTAATTGTATATTACTTGCAAAGAGCAAATTTGGTTGAGTACTTTTTAATCCATTGGTCTCTGCTTTATTGACATCTATTACTCATCTAGGAAACTGAGGCACTAGAACCAATAGTAGAAGAATGTAATACTTAAATAAATATATATCTTCTTAATAAACAGTAAGCATTTTCTTAGGAATTGGAGACTATTTTATAGAAACTGAAAAGAGAACCATATTGGAGGGATTAATGTCATTCATATGAATTAGAAGTGGCACTTGCCATCACAGCTTTTTTTACACATCAGGGCCCCTAAAATCATATTAGAGAAAATTGAAGTATTTGAATTTGGATTATGGGATTCATAAAAATCTAGGAGACATAGATAGGGCAGAGGATTTTTAACTGAAGCGTGCTGCTGCAGATGAAAACATAAAAACCTGACTGACATTCCACTTAAATTCTCTCTCTTGCCAGTAATAAAATGGCAGAACATTTAAGTTAGGCTTTGAATTCACATGATCTCTCATTTCAGGCAGAGCCAGCAAGGACTAGGTACCATATGATCACACTCAGCACAAGAGAACTGTCAATCAAAATTTATTAAGAAGGGGACCTCTCTCCCTGTTTGTCATCAACGTGCCCAGAAACATTGGGAAAAAAATGCCTTCCCATAGCAAGCAAGTCTACCAGATCTTCAGAACTCAGGCATTCGCTGAGCTCTTCTGCTTTAACATCTTAGCTGAAGATGAAGTTTTCTAGTGCCTATGTCTAACAGTAGAAAATTAATTAATTAATGAGAAGAAGACTGGAGCATAATTTATAGTCCAAGAAATATACCAATATCAAAATGTTTATGAAAAGACTTTTGGAGGATTAAGAACATTGTTCACTTGAGTTAAAAATAAGAACTGAATTCAATTTGGGTTCCATTTGACTGATATTAATAACCATGAAGTTGTCTACCTGAGGTAGACTGGAAACCATATAATATTGTGCTGTGGCCATATTTTCATACTTAGAAGTACACCCATGTTAGTGAAATATTCTTAAATGCCTATATGGACAGATATGTGTAATTAAAATAAGAACATAGTCTGCGTCTTGCATGGCTAAAGTGCCTGCACTTACAAATTAATGTCCAATTTGCTTCTATCTCAAGTTTATTGGAGATCTAGAAATGAAGTTCTCTTGAGCCAATCCTCAATTCTGGAAGCTGTTTATTAGGAGACAGCATGAGTTTTATCTCCCTTATTCTCTAACCTGCCCCATTGGGTGAGACTCTATTAGGAAAATAGCCTTTGATTGTTTTTTTATTTATTAAATTAAGTTCAGATAGCAGATTCTAATGTAAATTCCTAGGTTGGGTTCTCCTCACCTCAAGCATTTTCTGGTGAATCTTATAATCCTAGAGGAATTTAAGATTTAAACTTTTGAAAGAACAGCCATGCCTTTAAATGTGAAATTTTTTTATTTTCTGCTATTTGTCACTGCCTTTTACTAAGTCCTTTGTGTCTATGTAGTTTTTTCTTTGAGAAAATTAAAGGTTTTTTGAGGCATGGGAAAATGATACTTTATTTCCCCTGTTTTAAGAGTTAAAAGACTTGTTTGGACAGCTCTCATGTACACAGTACCATTTATTGCCTTGGTGACAATTGTGCTACGTGCTATCAGTCAAAGGGCTATTTTAAAGTATAAAGGAGAAAATGTATTTGAAAACATTAAGAAATACTGTTAAATATGTGTACATTATCTAGGCAATTTTACCCATGGAGTGTGCAAATGTCCACCAAAAGACATTTCATTTCTGGCCAGACTAGGATCCCCCGGAATTTCTACTGGAGTAAGTGCTAGAAAATGAAACATATATCTTTTTGAAAAGAAAAATAGCTCTGAAAGTTATAGATAAGGAAAATTAGTAATGAGTGATTTATCAGGCACAATCTGTAGCCAAAAGAAAAAAGCCCACAGTCTTTTCTTCATAGCTTTTTTTTTAAATCCTTGCGGAGAGATTACTAGAATGATATATTTTCACAATGTAATGTAAAAGTTACTTTTTTTCTTTACAGTTCTCATCTCTTTTGCCACTTAAAATTATTACCTCCTTGACAATTGGGTTTAAAGTAATACACTAAAAATGTTTTGGAAATAAACTCAACACTAAAAGTAAAAACAAATTGTGAATGCTTAGTAATTCACAAAAATTTTTTTCTAGTAAGCATATGTCATTCATGCCTATTTATATAGCATATTAAATCATTATATTCATTTTTATGCAAATTATTATGCTCCAATTAAGCTCAAGCCAGCAACATTATTCCATGTAAAGCACATATTTTATGTTCCTTTTACTTATTTTGTCATTGGAATACTGACTTTGTCTTTTAATGATCTTATTTTTCCAGCTTTATTGAGACATAATTGATATATATAACATTGTGTATGTTTAAGGTGTACAACGTGATGATTTAATATATGTATATATTGTGAAGTGATTACCACAATAAGGTTAATTAACACATCCATCACCTCACATAGTTGTTTCTTTTTTCTTATGAGGACATTTAAGATCTACATTCTTAGCAACTTTCAAGTATACAATACAGTATTGTTAACTGTAATCACCATGCTGTACATTGTTTCCTTGGGATTTATTCACCTTGTACCTGGAAGTTTGTACCCTTTGACCAACATCTCCCGATTCTCGCTATCCCACCCCCCCATCTCCTGGCAACCACCAATCTTTTAAGGATCATTTTAACTGGATGGACCAGTTCAGTCTATTGAAATAGTCAATTACAGTAGCTCCCATTATCCACGGGGCATACGTCTCAAGACCCCCAGTGGATGCCTAAAAGGACGGATAGTACTGAACTGTGTATACACTATGTTTTTTTCTGTACGTACATACCTATGATGAAGTTTAATTTATGAATTAGGCACAGTAATAGATTAACAACAATAATTAATAATAAAATAGAACAATTATAGCAATATGCTGTAATAAAAGTTACCGTAGATCTTAGCAACCTCAACACGCAATTTCTTTTTCTTTCCTTAAGTTGAGAACTTTCACCTTTTCACTTAAAGAAAGTACTTTGTGGCTTCTCCTTGCATATCTGTATTGCCAACATCACTACTCTTTTTGGCTGAATGACCTGGCTTTATATGTAATTAGTAAGATAAAACTCTTTTTTACAAACACAGAACATACATGAATTAAGGAGATTGTTTTAATCATTCTATTTGTTATATTTATTGTTTTGTATTAGTACTCTTGTGCTTTGGGGCCACTATTAAGTAAAATAAGAGTTACTTGAACACAAGCACTGTGATACCATGACAGATCCTCTAATAACCGAGACGGCTGCCAAGTGACTAAGGGGCAGGTTGTGTATACCATGCGGGTATACTGAACAAAGGAATGATTCACATCTTGGACTGGGTGCAGCAGGATGGCAGGAGATTTCCTCACGCTACTCAGAACAGAACTGAATTTAAAATGTATGAATTGTTTATTTCTGGAATTTTTCATTTAATATTTTCGGACCATGGTTGACCGAGGGTGACTGGAAACATGTAAAGCAAAACCGCGGATGAGAAGTAACTATTGTATCAGTTTTAACTTTGTCCCCTGAACTAAACAATTATTTGAAAAAATTAATTGGTTGACTAACTGCTTTGGGCCATAAAACTTTTCAAATGACTACAGTATACCTATAGGTATGTATTCATTTATTTTGAGGTAATTTGACCTTTCCTTAGGATTTTTGTCAGGAATTTGTGCTCAACCGCATTCTACACATTCCTTAATACCCAACGCCAGTCTCTCCGATGAAGTCAATCTATGCTGAGAGCATTTTTAACTCCCTACCTCTCACTGTGTTTTCATTTATAATTAGCACGTATATTTTCCTATTTGCTATCTGTTCTTAAAGTTTGAAATTTGATTGTGTCCTATATAGTGTTGTTTTATAATATTCTGCTGTACCACAGAGCTGTCTATGGCTTCATTCTTATCCTTCGAATTATATTTTATGTCTCTTGTCTGCAGAAGGTGTGTCAAATCTATACCATGATTTTCCATGTAATGAGACTTCTTTTTAAAATGTTCTCGTTTCCTGATCATGTCACTTAACTTAAATGATTTCTTTAAAATATCCTTTAATGAGGTTTTTGCTGGAATGAACTGGCTTTGTATATAACTAATATGAAAAAACTTTTTTTACAAGTACAGAACATACATGAATTAAGCAGATTATTTTAATCATTATATTTATCAATTTGTATTAGTAAAAGTGAACAGAGACAAATAAATCATATAGACGAGTAAGAACAAGCCTGGAGAAGAGGATGGAGGGGAGGGAGATGTTTCTAGTTGAGAGGGCAAAATTCCCTGCAACCACATATGTGAGCGAGTAAATGATCTTGGAAATGACCTGACAGTTGACTTAACGTGAGACGCAAAAGAGAGAAGTGAAGAGCGGAAAAGACGTTACTAAGGCAAATCTAAAGGTTTTTAAGCAAGAGAGTGAAATAATCTGATTTGAGATCCATAGTAACACTCTATAGCAATGTAAAGGATGAAAAAAAAGAAGTGATGCAGGTTGCAGGGGTGGCTAATTTGGAAACCCAGTTGAGATATGATGCACACCTGAACTGAGACAAATAGCATGTTCTTGATAAATACAATTGTTTGGTTAACCAAATGTAATTTAACTTACCAATTTTTGAGATATATTTTAAGTTAACCCAGTAATAGTAGTTTTGCCCTTTTCAAAGAGTCAGAGACTGTTGTTTCAGGCATTTTCCCAGCATATACACCTTTTAAAGCACTGTCTTTTTTTATATATGTGTTCCTAATTTTTTTCACCTCTTAGACAAATTGGAGATTTTGAGAAAGTGGACACTTCTAATATGACCTGAAAAATAACATGTATGTGGTAAATTATTTTATTTTCCTTGCTTTGAAAATTGATGGATTTGGGAATAGTATCACTTGTCTAAGGCAAAATAAATTCTAATGCCTGTCATTTCACTTTGAATTCTTACCATGAGGTAATCAAAATATAATCTTTGCTTCTAGTCATTTATGAATTTAGGTTGTGACAGAGGAATGAAAAACACTTCCATTTTAAAAGACAGAATAAACTGTCTCCTAAACTCCCTATGCAGAAGAGCATGAGTAATTTGTAGATTTAAATTTGGTTCTAGAATTTACTCCCTGAGTAAATAATGAATAGATTTCTTTAACTGACAGAACAATTTCAAAGTTATCTGAAACTGAATATAGACTGAGAAAAATCACATATATTTTGCTCATGAAGTTGATAAAATTATTTTCATCATCCCATATAAATAGGTCATCAAGACATGTATTGTATTTCGTTTATTTATTGCTAATCCAGGGACTAGGGTCCATAAACCCATATCCCTCCAAATTGAGCTCTCATAGGCTACCCACAACTTTTCATCCTTTTTCTCATGTGGCTTTTGAGTCACACTCACATTGACAATTGAGTGCCTCAAGACTTTTAGACTTTGAAATATTAGCCATGCAAGTTGACATATTTGGCTGACTGGATGCCTGCTAGAGTGTAGGTTTCAATGAATAATTTAGTTTCATTTAAATATCTTAGTTTTAATATACTTGAGATTATTAGCTCTCTAGTTAATTGAGGACTTTTAGAGCCCTGAGAGAAAATTCTACAGAAATCTTGGGATTCCTTTTCCA
The DNA here is from genome assembly GCF_021613505.1 of Equus quagga. Taxonomy (NCBI): domain Eukaryota; kingdom Metazoa; phylum Chordata; class Mammalia; order Perissodactyla; family Equidae; genus Equus; species Equus quagga. The sequence continues at coordinate 53,483,335 of NC_060269.1, read as the reverse complement.
TAGGGCACTTCCCTTGAACCAGGCACTTACTCGCCTCCGGGGCATTGGTCCTTGGGTATCTCCATTGGCTCAAGTCCAGATGCCCTAAACTCTCCTGAAGGTCTTCAGCCACCCTAGTCTCTGACTCATTTCTGATGAGTTGTTCTAAAGTCTTTTCAATGGCTTTAAACACAACCAATACTAAAGGATGGGTTAACAAGCATATTGCTCCTTTCTCTTACCGTTCCACAGCTAATGTGTCATTTGGTCCAGTCCTGTCAGTTCTATCCTCACAATTGCTTTCATGTGATTCCCCTTCTTTTAATTTCTGTTACTAATGCGTCATTTGTCTTTCCATGCCTAAAATCCTTAATGTCCAAAGCAATCCTTCTCAATATTTTTTTCTATTCTAGCTCATAGAATGGATGATTTTCGCATGAAAGACACATCCCTAGGAACATCTAGGTTTATGAACACATCCCAGTATGCTAGTCTTAATGACATTCCATTCTTGTCCACTCAACAGAGTATGTTGTAAAACAACTGAATGGGAATATCACATCATAGGGGAAACATATATTAAATAAAATCGAAAAAGACATTCAGACTTTGGCTCATTAGTATTAACGCAATATTTTCAGTGCATACTGCAACCCATTTCCATGACTGAGAATAGATGACTTGTAGGATTCAATCCAGATTTAACAGAGGAAGCAATGGTCTTCACAACTTGGACCTTTGCTATGTGTATGGGTTCATATCTAATTTTCTTTCTGCTGAACCTCTCTATTCCCACATGATGACACACGCAGCCACACACTCCAGCCAAAAGGGACTCCTGTAGCATTGTTCATTCTGTTCCATCTTTCCATCTGTTTGGAATCTCCCCACGCCACATACACACACTCCCATCTCTTGAATATACCTTATGATTCTGGTGAACATCTCAAGATTTAACTTTCAAACTTTAGCTCCAGTGTCATCTTTCACAAGAGTGCCTTCCTGATGCTTCTAGTAGAATTATCTACTCTCTTCCTGGTTCCTCTAATTTAGCGCAGGCCAGAACTGTACTACATCCTACTCGAGCACAAGGAGCACAACAGCAGAAAATATTCATTTCAAATTCTACCAAGTTTCTAAGAATAACAAGTCCTATTAACTGGCCTTCCTTTGTTTGGTTGAGAATGAATCTTAATGTGAGCAGTTGTACAAATTTGGAGGTTGAATTGTTCACATGAATAAAGGAAGAATATTTGGATTTCCAGGAAATGATTTGGGATGAGATATGACAAGTAGCGAGAATGGATAGTGAGCTGTAATTACTCTCTGTGATTTCTCCTTGTTACTCACATCCTTTCCTTAATATTTGTTGAAAGGTATTGTATGTGGAATTTTTCTTTTTCAGAAACTAGGGAAAGGGATGAGTTATTTATATTGAGTTTGGGTGAAAAAAGAAATAACCCATGTAGCTGTAGAGGTTTATTTGGAGAAAAGATTATGATACCATAAGATGCTAAGAATTTAAAGAAATCATGGGAAGGCTTTGACTTCACATCATATAATCAGGGTATCTGAGGCAAGCTTGTGTGTATGTCCCCCACCCAGACTCTGACTTACGTGTCTTCCTGCTCTCCAAGACTCTAAGTGCTCAAAGTCGTAAATTGTTTAGGGTTATTTTATTAGAGGTTCTATATATGATTTGAAATCATTTCTGATTTAGCCTTTTCAAAGTTTTCAATAGACTGTCAGAATTTTGGTTACACGTATTCCTTCACAAAATTAACTTGAAATTTGGCTAAATATGATTTATTACCAGTTCTAGGTATTGCCTCTCAGTATTGAAAATTCACACAACTGGAATTTAGTTCTATACTGTATAATATCATGACTGGGCTTAAAATTTATGTGCAATTTCCCAGTTAAATTCCTTACCAGACAATTTAATAAAAGTAATTATTTCCTAATCATATGGCCTCAGTCAGAAACACCCTCTCCCTCCTCCTATTACTCTCATATTTCTAATGAGATTAGGAGGCTTAGAAATGATATCAAGATGTCACTGGTCCGAAGAAACTACAATTGAGATGGATTTTAGAGAATGGTTCTTATTAGTGGAAAGTGAAAATGGAGGATGAAAATGTTGAGCAACTAAAAGAGAATTCATTTGTATGAAAGGAACGTATTCAAGGGGAAAAATTGAGATTGGATGGGAAATAAAGAAAAATATGTTTAGAATATCAGAATATGATCTTTAATATCCCAAAAGATTTAAACTTGGAATTTAGTTGAGTAGCACAGCAAATGCTGTGAATTTTAACTCTAAGCATTTAGTACATTGGTAATGTATTTTTAATCAAATTTTGGAATTGACTTTGATATTATTATAAGAAAGAGTGAGACAGCTTGGAAAAATATGTGTATTTTGATATAACTGTAGCTCACATTTATTGTAATTTTATGGAATTTAAATATCCTAGGTCTTATATTGAATAATTAGATAAATTATTTTGTGTTCATAGATAAAATAATTTCCTATTTTATGCAAGTATTTATTATGTAAATTAAGGTACCTTAAATATTAACTGATTTTAGTTTTATATATAATAGCTTGTCATATGCCCTATGAAATTATTGTTATTTTTTGAAAAAGGTTAATATAAACGCTTAATATGTATAATAGTTTGTGCTACATGCTATTCTTGGTTTTACTACTGTAAATGAAATGCATATTTGCAGTTGATTCAAGGCAGAAGATAAGTTATATCATAAGAGTCTAACAAAGTACTATGGAATTTGGGGGAAAGACAATCTTTAATTGAAAAGTAGGGAAACGGCTCAAGGGAAGGCTTCTTGAAAGGTTTTATTTGAGGGAAAAATGTCATGTCTGAGTAGATTTCAACAAGTAGAAATGCATTGCTTAGAAATCCCCTGTTTCTTCATGAGGTTCTACCTCATTTTCCGAGATTGTTTTATGGGCTGACATCATCAGTTCCTTTCTCACTATATCATATTATTTCTAGCCTGATTTCCTCATCACAAATCTAAATAGTACTAAATACTTAGAACTAAGAGAACAAAAGACTTATGAGATAGAGTCTTACAAATCATGGAAAAAATGTGTATCTTACTATATTATATATTATTGTATATATAATGTTTCTAAGGAAAATATTAGATAATAAAGCTATTCGTAATTAAATATATAAAGCAAGCATTATAGATAATAAATATTTCCAACTAGTAGAGTTTCTATCACCTTTTATTGTTTGCACAAATATTCTATACAGCCAGATAGTTGAGAATTAATGGTAGAAAATATAGACAAATACAGAAAACCAATAATGATAATTTTTGCTTCTTGATACTATCTTTTTCTCCAAGTAAAGAATAGAATATACCACAAAGGTCTCATTACACACTTTGACTATATTTTAAGAATTGTTCCTTTCGCACTTAAAATATACATATATATGTATATATACATACACACATATGTATTTTTTCTTTTAAGCAAGTCTCTAAAAATCTCCCCCCACATCATGAAATGATTCTGAGGGAGAAAGCCTCTGTAGTACAGAGTGTATTCTATAAAGCTTAACACCTCTCTTTGAGTGAGACACCAGTCGGATTTTGAATAATTTAGGCAACAATTCCCCATTCATTAGTATGACTTTGTAGAAAAGACAGAACCCTGGTACCATCATACAGTCCCTCCTGGTCTGAGAGAGCAATCACGTTGCAATCACTTTATCTTCAGATAGATCTAAAGGAGTTTTCAGGAACTGAGAGCAAAGCATAAATCAAAGTGAATAAGAAGAACTTGCAGAGTTACACTAGCTTCCTCCCCAAAATAGGAACATGTGGCTGGGACCATTGTGAGACCCATCATCAGATGATACGCTACATAATCATTTCAGCTGCAAAAGAGGAAATTATACTCTTAATTAATCTTTTTTGAAAGCTCAGGTGTTTGGTATCCTATGCTAATAAGGCTAAATGTGGATTCCCCCTGCCTTCTTTCTTTAGAGCTTTACAACAATCCCCTGTCCTTAAACAATGGCAGAACTACACGTGGGTGAGTCAGTCCCTGTTTGCAAGAAGCTTAGTACTTAGTTGGTAAGACAAAGACTATGATAATAAAACACAGAGTGATGTAATTTATTCCTGCTAAAAATTGGAAGAATACAACACACATTTATATATTCAATAGTCTGCTGTACTTTTAAAAGAAGTTATTATGGAGGAGTCACTGTTATTCCAATTGTTCAAATATTTTTGGGACAACTATTTCAGAGCTCCTTTTAGAGCTATTTAAATATTTATCAGTTAATGGTAGATTTGATGTTTCCAATTAGCCAAAGCCAGGACTAATAATATGAAGAGTAATATAGCTGGATTACACCTTTTTTTTTTTTTTGGTGAAAAATACACTGTGAAATTAGTGAACCTCCAGGCAATTTCTAAAATTAAATTAAAAAATAAAATTTTGCTAGTAAACTGCATAGTGTTTTTGTTACCCTGTGGCTTCAATAAACCAAACTTCACTTAGCTGATGGGTCAAAATGCATTGATCAAAGAATGAACAACCCGACCAAAAAATGGGGAGAGGATATGAACAGACATTTTTCCAAAGAAGATATACAGATAGCCAACAGGTACATGAAAGGATATTTAACATCACTAATTATTAGGGAAGTGCAAATCAAAACTACAATGAGATATCTCCCCCCACCCGTCAAAATGGCTATAATTAACAAGATAAGAAATTAAGAGTGTTGGAGAGGATGTGAAGAAAAGGGAACCCTCATACACTACTGTTGGGAATGTAAACTGGTGCAGCCACTGTGGAAAACAGTATGGAGATTCCTCAAAAACTTAAAAATAGAAATACCATATGATCCAGCTATTCCACTTTGGTATTTAGCCAAAGACCATGAAATCAACAGTTCAAAGAGATTTATGCATCCCTATGTTCATCACAGCATTATTCACAATAGCCAAGACATGGAAGCAACTCAAGTGCTCATCAATGAATGAATGGATAAAGAAGATTGGGTATGTATATATACATGGTGGACTATTACTCAGCCATAAAAAAAGACAAAATTGTGCCATTTGCGACAACGTGGATGGACCTCCAGGGTATATGCTAAGCAAACTAAATCAGACAGACAAAGACAAACTACTGTGTATGATTTCACTCATATTTAAAAGATAAATAAACACATAGATAAGGAGAACAGATTAGTGGTTACCAGAAGGGAAGAGGGGTGAGGGTGAAAGGGATAAAGGGGCCCATATATATGGTGACAGATAAAAGCTAGACTATGCAGACTATACAGAAACTGAAATATAATAATGTACACCTTAAATTTACACAATGTTATAAGCCAATACAATCTCATTAAAAAAATATGGATGGATTTGGCTTAAACCTATTCCAACTTCTGGAAAAATATTTGTCTTACTGAGCTCTGGTCAATAGTCATCCTATACGAATGATGACACCAGTTTCTAACACCACAATTATACCATAATGGAACTTTTCCTTAGTTATCAGAATATTTTATAGTGGCAAATCAATCAAATTTCCTCTACAATAATAATAAATAAAATAGGAAATTTAAAATAGTACCTTTTGTTAATTTAAAGTTAATGTAACTCTTAGACATATCTAATTCACTAGCTTAGTCACAGAAAGTTGCATTTATTTCTTGTATTTTGGGAGATCTGGAGATACTAACTCTCCTATTTTTTTCTATTAATCTGATGATAGAGAAGACAGTGGTAAACATCACACCTCTACTTTTTTGGAAGTAAATGGTCACTGACCTTTTACCGTGTGCAATATAATTGGCTTGGAGGGATACTGCAAATGTAATTTGTACATAGAGGGAAAGACGCAGGGAAAGAAACCTGGAATAAGTGATTTTGTGCAAAATCTCCAAGCTGGTCACATCTTTAGTCTCAGTCTTTGGGTTTTATTCATACTTGTCAATAGATTGTTTAATAGTGATTGATCACATACTTCTTAGACATAGACTCAAAAAACAGAATTCTTTCTCTCTGCATGTGTTCCATCTACATGGATTGTGTCTCACGCAAATTCCAGACTCAGCTCAAATTCCACCTATGATGTGAAGTCTTTTCAGATTTTATCTAGTATTATTTATTATTTACTTTGCATCTGTATTATACATGGCTTTTCATTTTTTGCATTTCTCTTTTCCTCTAAATTTTAAACTTCTCGAAGGCAGGTACGTTTCTTGCTTTTCAAAGCACGTAGTGTCTTAGATATAATGTGGGCTCTGAGATTGTTTATGAAATATAAAATATAAAAATACATGTACCAAAGTGACATCTTTAGTTTACCCAGTAGTTTTTAAGATTTATTATTCATATAAGCAGACTATGCTGTAGGCATTTTTCACCTGCATTTCCTTGGTAATTACCTCATCAGTCTTGTGAGACTGATAATACTAATCTTATTTCACAGGTGAGGAGACTATGAGGCTGAGTAAGTTGTTGAAAGCCATACAGGTAGCGTGTCATGAAGCCAACACTCAAATACAAATTTAACTTCATGGCTATTGCCCTTTCCATTATAGCTGAAATCGATGTAAAATTAAATAACATCTACTACTGAGGCCTTTTTCATCTTTGTAAGAAAAAAAAATTCCCATTTGCAAAGGACCTTGCAGGTAAAAATAAAACTCTAAAACAATAAGCTCTTACTCTTAAATCAGTTCTGAGAGAAAAAAGTAAGCTCTGTGTGCGTGTGTGTGTGTGTATTAGAAAGAGGGATTGACAGAATAAGAGAAAGATAGCCTAAAAGAGATTCCCATTGGCTGGATCACCAAAATTCATTTAAGAACAGAATGTCTAATATTTAACTTCAAAGTATTGGTAGAACCCCAATAAAGACCATTCTGTTATCATGAACACCCAAGAAAAGTTGGTTGGGATGGCTTTTTGTTGATAGTATTTTGAGTGCGTGAAGGAATTAGGGTTGTACCCATGGTAGGTTTACCAGCCATTGAGAAGTGACAACATACATGGGCTGGCTTGATGTTTCCTAAATTAGTGAAAAGAAATGGAAACATAGCTTGAAGTAAGAGAACTGTTAATCTGTATTCCCTGTGTTTCTCTAGCCTCAGACAAGAATCTTTAGGGAGACTGATAACGGATAAAGCTTTTTGTGAAATTAATTTTAATCTTAGAGTACAGCATGACTTCATTTTACATCGGATTAGGCTTGGAAAGAAAATATGTATATATTATATAATCAAAATAAAATTTAATGATCTGATGACTACCACAGCTAATGATATTAAGATAGGCTTAGTTATATTATTTTTTCAGATTATTGCAAAAGTGTTTGTACACATGAACCAATTACTAAATTAGTTACTGTAAAGACTTTACAACTTAGTAGATAGATGTCAAGGAGTTTAAGACAGAGAGGAGAACTGAATTCACCCACATAGCCTCTTATGATTTAGATCCAAGACTGTCTTCACTAATATTACGGTACTATTTTAGGGAACAATTTCCTAGGAAGATGTAATTGAAAATAACTTTATTTTAATAACAGGTACTCTTAACTTTATCTTAATAATATGTAATAGAATACTACTAAATTTATCCCAATTGGAGTAAAATTGATAGCATAGAATGACTACTTAGTCTTCAAGGCTCAAGATATCCAATTCCTATTCCCTGGAACCTACGAATGTTACCTACGAATGTTATCTTACATGGCAAAAGGGACTTGGCAGATGTTATTAAATCAAGGATTTTGAGAGGGAGAAGTTATCCTGGATTATCTGGGTTGGCCATAAATATAATTCCAAATGTCCTTATATGCAGGGTGCAGAGGTAGATTTGACTACTGAAGAAGAAGACAACATGATGATAAAAGCAAGATGTTATATTGCTGGCTTTGAAGATGAAAGAAAAGGATATGGATCAAGGGATGTCGGCAGCTTTAAGCTAGAAAAGGCAAGGAAACCATTTCTTCCCTACAACATCCAGAAGGAACCAGCCCTACTGACTCTTTTACCTTTGCCTAGTGAAACTGATTTTAGAATCTGACCTCTAGAACTGTAAAAGAATAAATTTGCATGGTGTTAAGCCACTAACTTTGTAGTAATTTGTAACAGTTGCAATAGGAAATTAATACATTCACCTTGAAATCTTTGTCTGCTTGTGTCCTCCAATCCTAAACTCTCATGTCACAAAGTTTTCCAATCCCAATCAAGCCTGGACTCTCTCATCAAAAGATATACCTTAAACCAACCCCCCTTATAAATGTCCTGCCTTTCCCTCTCCACTCTGAGACACTATTAGACTGTCAAGGTAGAGCCTCCCCTCAGATTGGCTTCATTGTCATAGTGTTTTTGTGGGTTTTTGGGGGAGCTAGCATTTCATAAGATATGATAAGGAAATCGAGTAACATTCTGTCTGGTCAAATAAAAGGTAATGCTTTATAACTATTACAGTTCTATAAGTAGATAAAGAATATCACTGAAGTTACTAGACTAGAATAAGTATCATAGTGTAAAAAATAATAGAAGAATTTCATGTGACTGATGCTAATTAATGAGGGTTGTAAAGAGATTATTAGCACTAGCTAATTCTGTACAGAGTCTTTCAGAATATTTAATCAGAAAAAAGACATAATAATGAAATTATGAATTATGAAACAAAAAACCAAACATGGAGACATAATTCAGGACATTCTGTTTAATGTATACATATCTGCAAGAGAGCAGAGCAAGGGAAGGAAGACAACAGTAAAGAAAAAATTGCGGTAATTAAAGAACCACATCTTTACATGAAAAGAGATCATCCCATTTTAGGAATATTAATGAAAAAATCAAGATTAAAACTTAAGACACAACATTTAGACGTACTCAGGTTGTTTACAAAGGAAATAATCAAATTGGGATCAGATTTCTCATCCACAAAATTGGCATTTGATCAGTCTTTCTGGAAATCAGAGGAAAATTCTGGGATTCAAAAGTTTTAAACCCAGCCAAACCATAATTTAAAAGAAAGGGAAAAGGAAAAATATCATCTACATACCCTTTTCAAAACATAATACTCAAGAATAACGCCAACCCAATGAAAACTGAATCAGTGTAACAGAGTAAAGAAAAGAAGTATTTCAATACTATTAATACCATGGTCCAAACATAGTGGTCAACACTCACTGAGTTTTCAATATATACCAAGAACTGTAGTAAATAATTTACATTACTTTAACTCCAAAGAATTAAAGAGACAATCAAATATACAAACAATTAATAAGGTTTCATAACACTCTTATTATTTTCATCAATGATATATTATTTAACAACACCTGAAATAACATGTAAATCTAATGAACATATGAACATATCCATGCACCAAATAAAATAGTGTGTAAGTGTATTTTGCAAACCATGGTGTTCTACAGGTGACAGAGGCACCATACTTCTTACTGTTTGTATAGCCACTTTGCAATTTAAACAGTACTTTTATATTCTTTATTTAATTTCAAGTTATCAACAAGGCTGTATCAGGCAAGGTAAGTGTTCTTATTTTTATATTACATATAAAAATGTTGACTCAATATTTATATAAGGCCATTGGCTTAATCATTGGCAGCCCAGAATAATAGTCGCCTGACTTTAAACCTAGTGCTTTTCCAGTATATCTTACCTCTCAGTCCTCTTCTTTTTTACTCTGTGTTGATTATTATTCTCATATTTCAAAAAATTAATGCTGCTTTCATATTTGTCTATGTCTCTCGTAATACGGTTAAAAAATCCTAATGCACATGACATAATCTAGAGATGATAACACATATAGTTTAAAATTTTTAAAAGGTTAAATGATAAATTCAATATAGGACCTAAGTGATTGCTTACACTCAAGGAGCACACACAGTCCAGAATTTCACACTTAACATAGAGATTATGCTGACATTTAATGCGTGAATAATTGCATTTCATGGAGTTATTAGAACAGTTTCTGCAGAATGATATTGTGCCTCTTAGATGGTGATTCTAAAATTTCAGCAGCTTTTCTCTAATTTGATATTTTTAGAGAGATTAGTAACCAGCACTCTCGAAGCACAGTAATCTGTTTTACAAACAGAAACAGTCTCCTGGTGATTAAAAATTCTTTAGCTTTCAATAACAGAAATCAATGATAATGTTATCCAGCTAATTATATGTTCTTGAGATGTTAATGAGAAAAAGAATGAGAAAAAGACCATTATTAAAAAGACCATGTTAATGAGAAAAAGACCGTTATTGAAAGAATGGTCTTTTTGCCTACCGTTTTACTTCGTTTTAGGACACTGAAAGACTATTATTAAAAATATCACAATGCTCTCTTCCCAACAGATTTCTACTTTTATAATAATACTTGATTCTAGATGGTTTTAACGTTTTTTTCTTTCCCTCAGTTAATATTAACTAAGGCAAGAGAATACAATTTTAAAGAAAAGGCAGTTTTCAGTTAAATAAAATCTCGGCTGGTAATTCATAAATAAGTTGTTTAGCTATATAATAAGAACTTTACTATTTCTATGTTAAAGAAAATTTAACCCAAGCAAAAGTTTTAGGATTTTGGAATTAATCTTCATAGATAGATGACTAATATATCTTACACAGTTAAAGTAATGGTCAGTTTGTTTAGGGTAATTTTTGCCTTAAACTGTTTTAAATAAATGCATAGCTTTTCTATTCTATTCTGTGAGTGAAGATGTGCCAATCTCAAAAAAGAAAAAAAGAAATGTACTGAAGAAAACAATTTGGTATCATAAGAAAGCTGGAAGACATTCCTTATTAGAAGTTTTCTTTATAGACTTGGCTCTTTAGCCATAATTTGGCCGGGGGATGAAGAAGACAAAAGGAGCACATCATATCAGTTGGTTAACAGCTTTCTACTTCTTTAATGAAATACATTGATGGCATTATAGTAAGGAATCCAAAATAAGTGAGATATCTTAGTTAACTTCACTAATAGCTAAAATTCTTTTAAAATTTTTAAAATATTTGAAGGTAATTTTTAATTTCTCAGGAATACCTGGTTTTATAAAGACACTGGATTTAAATTTTGTTATGCTTTACTTGTAAAACTTGGTCAATGTTTGATAAGTAACAATTAATAAGTAATCTCATGGTGAAGTATATGTCTCAGAAGAAGATCAAATGTTTAGGAAGAAGTCACAAAATGTTTAGGAGGAAAAAAGATGATTCAGATAATATTGATGGTCACTAAATTATATGGTAAGCTGCCCCCAACTTTAAAAATAAAAAATTCAAAGTAAACTGTCAGTCGTTTGCCGAACCACACAATGATACCAGGATGTATTCAGAAACGATAGTCACTCACCCAAAGGGTAATGCCAATCTTATTATTTTACTTTTTAAAATAATACTCAATTGGTTATTTTTATACTTTAAACCATCGTAAATGCACCTAAAATTTTTCCAACACGTACTCAAGTATAATTCCATTTTCTGCCCTAAATCGCATTTGGGTGTTTTTATATCACTTTTCTTCATTTAAAGAATGCAATAGCTACAGAGATGGACAGAATAAGAGTTAAAGCAATACTAGTATTTAGATAATTTACAAAAATTGACAACATATGTGTAAGGGACTAAAATCCATGAACATTCAGATCTTATCTTGTATTAAAGGGAAAATTTCTGCCAAATAAATATGGTGTATTGGATTGGAATCAGTTATGAGTTGCTCCACACAAAACGTGTATCATTCTCCATTCTGGGAATTGAGGATTGGGAGAAATAATCATTTGATAGATAAATAGTAGAAAAAAGTGGCAAGCAGTCAAGATATTTATATAACACTATAATAGGATTTTAACTTTGGTCCTTTTATAATTCAGTTTTTGCTGAGAGTTTTACTGATTTTCAGTTTTACTGCTGGCATAACACTAGCTGCCAAGTGCCTCCACATTCCAAAGTGAAGGACAGACCACCTTAGTGAGGTTTGAAAGGAAAATTCCAGAGATCAGTTTTGTAACTCTTAGTCATTCACGAACCAGAGGAGTCAAAGAGGCTCTATGTAAAATTATAGATGGGATTTATTTGGGTAGAGGTGATAGTGCTCTGTGAGACCTCCCTGCTCTGCCATGGGAAGTGAAGTGAAAAGTGAAGAGTGGTGATATCATCATCAAGGAGACCACCTAAAGAATTTGACATGAGCCCATGGAGTTTGGGGAACATGGTGGACTCCCGCTGGAAAAAGGCTAAAGGTCAGACTGCGTGGATAACTAGCTGCTTTAAGTGAGGGGGGCTTCCCTAGGAATGCCTGAACTTCAAGAATTTATTGCACTTCCAGAGTTTGCTGCACTCTCCGTTTGTTGGAACATGGCATGTGTGAGTGTTTACCACGGACCACTTAAGATCCACAAAGTAGGAAGAGTTAGTCATAAGTCATTTTGAGGGATCTGGCTCCAAATCTTCCTTCAGGAGGACTAATAGGAACCCTGAGAGCAGACTGATAAATAAACTTCAGGAGAAGATTCCTGGCAATGAGAGGTATCCTAAAAACCTACAGTGGTCCCAAAGACACATCTTCTATGGCTAGAGAGCATCAGTGCTATGTGACGAAAATATATATTAAATAAGACCAAGACCTTCCCGAACTTTTTCCCACATTCTCACTCTTCTCTAATACTGGAGATATTGGAAGCCTCAGTCAGATCACTCTCAAGTGTGAGGGACTGACCCAAAGAAGGATAAAAATGTCAATCTAATCCAATCTAATCCAAATTTTTGATCTGAAGCTGACAGCAGTAGGTGAAGGAGAGAAGCTTTAATTTAGATAAAAGTTTCAAAATTTTTACCTTGCACAAATATAGACATCTTTATATTCTACACATTTTTGTGAGTGGAAGTGACAAATGAATACTTAATTAGCTAAGAGTAATAGACATCTCACGAGACCTCTTATGGGCTGAATTTTTGCAGCCCTCCAAATTCATATGATGAAGCCCTAACTTTCAGTGTGATGGTATTTGGAGGTGGAGCCTTTGAGAGGTAATTAGATTCAGATAAGGTCCTGAGGGTGGGTCCCATGATGAGATTAATATCTGTAAATCAACTGTCTTTACTGTTTTTATTTTACGTTAAACTGAATTTTAATCAGTCTTTTATTTATGATCATGTAAATCCATAATCTCTCTTTTTGAATGATTTGCCTATACCATGCCAGTGGGGTCCAAGTGAAAGAAATATTGATATGGTGATGACTTCTTGGTATACTTTGGTCTTTTGAGAACGCCTCAGGGAAATGTTAAGAGGTTTCCCACCTAACACGGAGTGTTAGCTATTCCTAGGAACTCCATGGAGGTGCCAATGCTTATGCCACTGACTTAAATCCTTCCATCTTTATATCTAATGCATCTTTATTCTCTATGATTTACCATGTTCCTGATCAGAGGAGGAGGGGCATGAAAAGAAACATACATCTATCAGGTAAGAGAAAAAGTTGGAGCAAATTTCATGTGGGACGTAACCAGGAAACATCTAATAATTACCTTCTCTGGACATTGTAAAAAATAAACGTTAGCCAGTAAAAGTTAGGACCTTCTCTCCATTCCCCTTGTTGATGAACACATATATCTCACTAGAGGAAGGCTGGCTTGCTTTCAAATTATCTTTCTTCTTTGCTGGACAATGTAGTAAGTTACTTAAACTCTCCCGATCCATACTTTGTGGAGTTAGTCATAGATACTTTGTACATTTGAATTATTATGAAGGTTAATCAGATATATATTTCAATCAATAGTAGTTATTATTAATCCCATTCCTCCTCTTTCTCTTCCTCCTCCTCATCGTTAGTTTCAACCTGTAATCCCACTTAGGTTTTTTTTAAAGATTAGTCCTGAGCTAACATCTATTGCCAATCATTTTTTTTTCTTCTTCTTCTCCCCAAACTCCCCCAGTATATAGGTGTATATTTTAGTTATAGGTCCTTCTACTTGTGCTGTGTGGGACGCCACCTCAGCATGGCTTGATGAGCGGTCCTAGGTCCATGCCCAGGATCTGAACCTAGGAAACCCTGGGCTGCGGAAGTGGAGCACATGAACTTAACCACTCAGCCCTGGGGCCAACCTCCTACTTAGCTTTTGATTATTCTTCTGAGAGTTCCTTGGGACTCTATCATTTTCAAGAATCATTTTGATGTAAAATTAGAAATGCCAACTTAATTGAGTTATAAAATGAAAACTTTAAGCCTCTTAGGTATCCACAAATGCACTTATAATATTTTTCCATTTCTCGTATATCTTAGGAATTCATAATAAATGCTTTAAACTATTATTGACCTAAAATTGTTTATACTTATGACCTAAAATTGTTAACATTAAGAAGTTCTTCACTGATCCGAACAGCTTTCAAGATTAAATGGACTTTTTCTGATCAAAACCAGACAGAATAAACAAAGTCAACCATCTACATTCATCATGCAAGTTTGACATCTACAATATTCAACTTATTTCAGTGCTTAAAGGAAAATTTCTAGCATTAAATGCATATGTTAGAACAAAAGAAAGTTCTGAAATAAAAAATTTAAGCTTTCTCCATAAGAAATTAGAAAAATAATAGAAAATTACACTTAAAGCAAGCAGAAGATAGGAAGTAATAAAGACAAGAGAGGAAATCAATAAACGTAAAAAGAGAAAAATAAAGAAAATAAATGAAATCATAAGCTTATTCTTTCAACAACAATAAAATTGATGAAACTCTAGTCAGACTGATAAAAACAGAAGATGCAAATTATAAACATAAAAATAGTTGAAGACATCACTACCGAAAGGAATGCCAAGAATTCTGTGCCTATGAATATGACGGTTTAAACTCCTTGACACACAAAAACTATCAAACCTCACTCAAGAAAAAGAAATAACATGAATAGCCTGATATCTATTGAGGAAATTGAGTTCATAGTTAGAAACATGTCAACAAAGAGAAACTTCAGGTACATAGTTTCACTGGAGATTTCTAATAACCATTCAAGGAATAGATAATAACCAATTTTACAGATTTTATTATAGAAAATAGAAGACTTTAATCCATTTTGAGCTGATTTTTGTGCAGGGTGTAAGGGAATGGTTTACTTTCATTCTTTTGCATGTGGTTGTCCAGTTTTCCCAATACCATTTACAGAAGAGACTTTCCTTTCTCCGTCATATGCTCTTGGCTCCCTTGTTGAATATTACCTGTCCATAAATGTGTGGGTTTATTTCCGGGCTCTTGATTCTGTTCCATTGATCTGTGTGTCTGTTTTTGTGCCACTACCATGCTGTTTTGGTTACTATGGCTTTGTAGTACATTTTGAAATCAGGGAGTGTGATACCTCCAGCTTTGTTCTTTTTTCTCAGGAATCCTTTGGTTATTCAGGGTCTTTTGTTGTTCCATTTAAATTTCAGGATTCTTTGTTCTATTTCTGTGAAAAATGTTGTTGGAACTTTGATAGGGATTGCGTTGAATCTATAGATTGCTTTAGGAAGTATGGACATTTTAACGATGTTAATTCTTCCAATCCAAGAGCATGGGATATCTTTCCATTTCTTTGTGTCTTCGATTTCTTTCAACAACATTTTACAGTTTTCAGTGTACAGATGTTTCACCTCTTTGGTTAACTTTATTCCTAGGCATTTTATTCTTTTTGTTGAAATCGTAAATGTGATTGTATCCTTAATTTCTCTTTCTGCGACTTCGTTGTTAGTGTATAGAAATGCAACCGATTTTTGTATGTTTATTTTGTGTCCTGTGACTTGACTGTATTCCTTTATTGTTTCTAAAAGTTTTTTAGTGGATTCTTTAGGGTTTTCTAGATATAGACTCATGTTGTCTGCAAAGAGTGACAGTTTCACTTCTTCTTTTCCAATGTGGATCCCTTTTATTTCTTTTTATTGCCTGATTGCTCTGGCTAGGACTTCCAATACTATGTTAAATAAGAGTGGTGACAGCGGGCATCCTTGTCTGGTTCCTGTTCTTAAAGGGACAGCTTTCAGTTTTTCTCCATTGAGAATGATATTTGCTGTGGGTTTGTCATATATGACTTTTATTATGTTGAGGTATTTTCCTTCTATACCCATTTTATTTAGAGTTTTTATCATAAATGGATGCTGTATCTCATCAAATGCTTTCTATAAGACCCAAAACCATGAAACTTCTAGAAGAAAACATAGGCAGTACGCTCTTTGACATAGGTCTTAGCAGCATATTTTCAAGTCCCATGTCTGACCGGCAAGGGAAACAAAAGAAAGAATGAACAAATGGGACTACATCAAACTAAAAAGCTTCTGCACAGCAAAGGAAACCATCAACAAAATTAAAAGACTACCAAATGATTGGGAGAAGATATTTGCAAACCATATATCAGATAAGGGGTTAATATCCAAATTATACAAAGAACTCATACAGCTCAACAACAGAAAAAGCAACAATCCAATTAAAAAATGGGCTAAAGATCTGAACAGAGATTTCTCCAAAGAAGATATACAGATGGCCATCAGGCATATGAAAAGATATTCAACATCATTAGCTATCAGGGAAATGCAAATCAAAAGTACAATGAGGTATCACCTCACTCCAGTCAGAATGGCTATAATTAACAAGACAGGAAACAACAAATGTTGGAGAGGATGTGGAGAGATGGGAACCCTTGTTCACTGCTCGTGGGAGTGCAAACTGGTGCAGCCATTATGGAGAGCAGTATGGAGAATCCTCAGAAAATTAAGAATAGATCTGCCATATGATCCAGCTATCCCACTGCTGGGTATTTATCCAAAGAACTTGAAAACACAAAAACATAAATATACTTGCAACCCCTTGTTCATTGCAGCATTATACACAATAGTGCAAGATTTGGAAGCAACCTAGGTGCCCATCAAGGGACGAATGGATAAAGAAGATGTGGTATTTATACACGATGGAATACTATTCAGCCATAAGAAATGATGAAATCTGGCCATTTGTGACAACATGGATAGACTTTGTGGGTATTGTGCTGAGTGAAATAAGTCAGAGGGAGAAAGTCAAATACGTATGAGCTCACTCATAAGTAGAAGATAGAAACAACTACAAACAAACACATAGCAATGGAGATTGGATTGGTGGTTACCATGGGGGAAGGGGGTAGGGCAAAAGGGGTGATTAGGCTCACATGTGAGGGGATGGACTATAATTAGTTTTTGGGTGGTGAACATGATGCAGTCTATGCAGAATTCGAAATATATTATGATGTACATCCGAAAGCTATATAATGTTATAACCCAATGTTACTGCAATTAAAAATAAATAAATAAAAAAGAAAATATAAGAGAACACTTTCTAATTCATTTTATGGAGTTAGAATTACACTAGTATCAAGACAAAACTAACAGTACAAGAAGAGAAAATTACAGAACAGTAATCCTTACTATTTACTAAATGTAGATGTAAAAATGCCCAACCTAATGGGGCTGGCCCAGTGGCGTAGTGGTTAAGTTTGCACACTCTGCTTTAGTGGTCTGAGGTTCATGGGCTCAGATCCCAAGTGTGTGTACCGACACACTGCTCATTGTATGGCGTCCCACATACAAAATAGAGGAAGACTGGCACAGACATTACCTCAGGGACAATCTTCCTCCTCAAAAAAATAAATATTGCCCAGACTAATATAAGAAAATCTGATGCAACAATATATAAGAGAGTAATATAGCATGCAGCATGTATCAAGTGAGGTTTATCCCAAAATTCAAGGCTGATTTGACATTCAAAAATCAATTTATTGCATCATATTAATAAATGAATAGATAAATACATCCATTCGAGCAAGCATACGTACATACATACATATGTACAGAAATAGACATAGATGTGTGCAAATATATGGGTTAGTATATATACATTTTTCTTTGCTCTGTTATCTGAAAGAGCATATAAATAGTGATTATCCTGTAGCAATGAGCACACCTAGTGTCCAGATCTTGGTTCTTAAATATCATTCTTCAATTAAGGGAATCAGGGCTCCTTGGAGAAGTGGTTAATGCCAGGGCTGGAGCAGGGAAAAATACAATAGACCATTTACCACATGAGAGTACACTACGGCTATTCTAACAATTAATTCCTATGTCAAATTCCAGATTAAGTGAGTTTCCTTTTGAATCCTTCTAAATATACAAAGGGAATTAAGAAAGAATATGAAAGGAGATAAACCTGGATCATAAAGCTGCACTTCCACATCTTTTAGGACAGGGAATGAAGCACAATATTTGAGAAGGAGGCTGACCTACCTGTTTCTTCATGGTTATTGGGAGACAAGTTATATGTAATCCTGTGATTCTGAGAAGAGGTATTATTTAATACTTATTTCCCTCTGCTAAATAACTAAAATAACATTTTGTAAAACCATTTCCATCTCTGAAACATTCAGATTACTCCAAATCAGTATTATACATAAGAAAATGATCAAGTCCACTAGGTCCTGAAATTAGAAGTCATAGAATATCTTGTAGAAAGACTTGGCATATCCACACACAGTCATCCTACTATTCACAATATTTGGGATGAAGCAAAATAAGAACTATAGGAGAGAGAAATCTTGAAGAGCTTCTATTGGCCATTAAGTTGTGATAGGTTCAGTTGTGACTTTGCACAAAAAAAATTCCCATTTCTAAACCAATATTTCACCTATTTCTGAGGATTCACAAATCTGACCCTTTTTTGCTTTGAAGGGACTACTGTACTTGTTATGAATATTTACTTTTTTACATATGAGCTACATGCTTGATTAAACACACAGCAGTCAGTACAACAGGTGATGAAAGGTACACAGAAGGTGTGTGTGCCCCCAGGTACTAATGCCTTTATCTTTCAGCACCTTTGCCTGTTTTCTTATTTACCCTGTAAAACAATGACACTTTGAGACTGGCAGCTAAATGAAAGTGTAGAAAAATGTGTACATATGTTCAATATCTCTAAAGAATTGAACAATAATTCAAGAAGATTACTATTGTAGCAATGGCAGCAATGCAAGAATCATTCAACTATAAAATACAAAATGATTCATATATTTTTAAACCATTACTAATACATATTATACTGAAAACAATGTGTCTGCTGGGGTTAAAGTGCTTTTTTTATAACTTGAAAAAGTATTTCTATAATGCTTTCAGTTCTGGTTTATTTAAAAATAAATAAGAGCAATTAAGAGATAGGATAATAAAATACATTGACATCCTGTTGCTTTATTACAGATTGCCACAAAATAAAGATGAAAAGCCAATCCAAGGCAGCCTGTGAGTGAAGTTGATTCCTAGTTTATCCATAACAGTAGTACATAAAACACGTTATATTACATACAAAGAGTCTTAATTACTTTTATGTTTGTATAAATACTTTTCATGGTCTGTTAACACTTTTTTCCTGGTTCCTTCCAGCATAATTGCCAGAATGTCTGAAAGACATAAACAAAAGTGTAATTGAGAAAGGCTGTATTCATAACTACAGGTTGTGATAAGATGGTGTGCTGGCAAAGAAAATGGATCTTAAGAAGCAGTCTTTTCTATGCCTTGGATGAGAAAGGCATGCCCACAAACTATAAGCAGAGTTTTATGAAATCTTGGAGTTAACCTAAAAGAGACCGAAGAAGGGAGATTGACAGCTGAACTTTGAAATGCTTAAAAAGAAATTCCTGTGATCCTTTCTTTTTTGGTGACTCAGGCTGAACTACTCCTGATTACAGGGAGTTTCTGTGGATAGGAGAAGTGTATGGTAGATAGAGGGCTTGGTCTGGAAGGTGGTACGACAAAATGAAAAATCAGTAAGTAATGCCCTCTAAACGTGTCTTTCTGTCTACTTTCTCCACTCCACCTAATCCCAGAAATACATGACTCATTAAAATAACTATGAGTCTTACTGCTCAAACATAATTTCTTAGACTTTAATCTTGTGTTTAACAAAAGCAGTACAGTTTTAAAAAGTGATTTGTGATAATCTGATAGGTTTCTTTCTGTACTGTTTGTTAAATGGGTTGATTAATTAGAAAAAATAAAAATATAGTTAATCATGATTTTTTTTGTTATTTGGGTTTTACAACTCCCAATGTTGTTTAAATGCAAAGAGGGTTTTGGATTTAGCCTAATGCTTATTTAAATGAGTGCAATGTGTTAATGTTAACAGTAGAAGTATAATTCCAAAATAACTCTCCATATAATTTTATACTCATCTGGAAACCTCTAGCATCAAGAGAAGCCGACATATCTAGAAGTATCTTAAAGAGGTATCATTTTCCACAGGCCCGATGACCTGTATACTGTAAGCCCTTTGGAAAATGGAAATGATTCTACAAATTTCAGCTTCATTATTGTTCTTGCTGTTATGGTAAATACTCTAAGAACTTGTCAACCAGAACCACAAACTTTCTCACAACCTCTTTTTTAATGGTTTTACCTCCTACGCCATGGCTTTGTCTAACTCAAGAATGATGATCTTTCCTGTACATCAATGGAATGCATGTTTCAAGAACACAGAGTTTTTGACAATCACATTCACTGTTGTATCCCCAGTACCTACAAGAGAGAGTAAAGATGACAGCAAGGAGACCAGGTAGGAGGCTATTGCATAAAGTTAGCAAGTGATGATTGTGATGGTAGCTTGGACCAGAGTAATTGTAGTGGAAGTGGTAAGAGGTGGTCAGATAATAAATGTATTGTGAATGTAGAGCCAAAAGTTTTTGTTAATGGATCGTTAGAGAAAGAGAGGAGTCAGAGACAACTCCAATTTTTTTTTATTTTTACTTTTTTTTTTTTTGCCTAAACCAATAAGATGATGGAGTTTCCACTCACTGAGTAGACACCCGGTTGTGTGAATCTGGGTCAGGCATAGGTGCTGGGTTGAGATATAAGTTCAAAGAAACCTCTGTGTGTGCATTGTAAGCTAAATGATTATATTGGATGCAATGACCAAAGGAGTGGCTATGAATAGGAAAGAGAAAACTTTCAAGAATTTAGCCCTGGGACATCTGACAAAGGAGACTGTGTCAAGCAACACTCATATATTGAGTAAGATGAGGAGTGAGAATTGGGCGTGGGATTCAGGCACATGGAGGTCATTGTTTACCTTGATAAGGGCAGTTTAGGTGGAGTGGATTTGGGTGAAAACCCAATTAAAGAGGATTTAGAGAGAATGGAGGAGACAAATTGAACACGGTGAATGCAATACACTTTTGAGGAGTTTTACCATAAAAGAGAGAATTTGTTGAGGGAAGTGGCATTATGAAATATTTTTAGCATGGAAGAAGCTATTTACAAGTGAAGATTATGTTGAGTTTAAGAGAATATATTTATATTTCCACTCATGAAACTTTTGATGTTACTCAAATTTATTTATACATTTTATGAATCATTACACACACATATATGTGTATACATATGTGTGTACAAATATAGCCTTAGTAATAGATACAAACTTAACCTCGTCTCTAGAAGCAACCCAACATTAGGGCTATTGAAGGCCAGGGCTTTTGAGTTCGAGTTGGGTTCAAGCTTTGAAACTGCTATTTAATAAAACTGTTGATAATAGCTCATCTGTTTTGGTGCTATTTATGCTCCAGGTCTCCTTAGTGCTTTACCCACCACTATATTCTCAAGACTCTTATAATATAGATGTTATGATCACATCCATTTTACAGGTAGGAAAATTGAGATGCAGAAAGATTGAGTAAATTGTTCTCTGTCATGTGGATTCTCTGACTGTATGTTAACTATTCTAAAGTCATGTTTGTCCAGCCCTTACACTGAAAGCAATCTAGGAGCCGGCCCCATGGTCAAGTGGTTAAGTTCGTGCACTCTGCTTCGGTGGCCCAGGGATTCACCAGTTTGGATCTTGGCCGCGGACATGGCACTGCTCATCAGGCCATGCTGAGGTAGTGTCCCACATAGCACAACCAGAAGGACCTACAACTAGAATATACAACTATGTACTTGGGGGCTTTGGGGAGAAGAGGAAGAAAAGAAGAAAGAAAGAAAAAGAAGATTGGCAACAGATGTTAGCTCAGGTGCCAATCTTTAAAAAACAAAACAACAAAAAAAGAACACATCCTGGGCTCTGTTCTCTCCCTTAAAAAAAAAGTAATCTATAGCTGTTATGAGGGGGTTTAAAAAAAATTAACAACCATTCTTACATATCACTTCAAGGCAAAAGTTAGTACATTTAATTTTTCTAGTCCAATATACATTACTTAAACAGAGGCTTCAGGAAAAGTTGAAGCCACAATCAGCATGATTCATAACTTTTGTTGAATCAAAGTGTGTAAAGTTCAGACAATGTAGTCTTGTGATAGTAAAAAGCAATCTAAAGTATGAATAACCTTTTATTAATATTTGTTCAGTAAGTCATATTGCAGATAAACAATCAAAGTCAGATTTCTTGCATGAAAATTTCTCTCCCAGGAATACCTTTCAAGAGGAAAAGCCTGCTTTAAAAATAATCTTCCGTAATCAACAGCCTCTGCTCCCGTGGGAGGTCTTCTCAGCCTGCAATCACACCTGGATAGAATGCCCTGATTTTCTGAGTGTTCTTCCTTTATTACCTGTAATTCACAGCTAAGTGCCAATGCATTTATTCCCTACTAGTTGGGCTAAAATGCAGAATGTCTTGTTTCTCCCACCAGACATTGCCTAAATTGCTGTTGTCTTATTTTGGTGCTCTTGAGCCATTCTGGGGGCAAATTTTTGAGTAGGAGCATCTTATAAAGATACTGCTGTTAATTTTATATCTGTTGGGTTCACAAAGGACCTACTTCTTGCTTTATACATGGAGTCAGTAATTATGTAGGGTAATTATACTTAGGCATTTTTACCTCTTTTTTTTTGTGGTAGAAATGATTTTGGAGCTAAATAGGATCCTATATCACCACCTCCGGCTTTTCACTCCTGGGAAGTGTTTTACTTCTCTAAGCCTCGTTATATTCATGTGGAAAATGGGAATGATAAATACTTTCCTTAAAGGTTGTAAAGACTAAAAATAATGTATGTAAAACCACTGAGCAGGATATCTGGTGCCTCCAAGAAGAATTTCAAAACCTTTACATGTTACATGGTATTCTTTAAAAAGATTTACTGTGGGGCTGTTAAATCAGACAAGGTATGCAAAGCTCCTGATGTATAGTAGAGGCTCAGGAAATTTTAATCATAATGGTTTCTCTACTTATGTGTAATACATAACGTTAATTCAGGTCTGAAATATGATATCAATATGTTATATTGCTTGTAATACTCCTATGATTAACATTTTTCTGTCAGTCAATAAATATGGTAGAAATGGGAAAGTTGTTGAAAGGATAGGAAAAGAAATAGGATTAAAGCTTACTTAGAGGCAAAAAGGAAGGTATAATCAAATAAGTGAATCTATTGTAAATAAAATGCTACTAGACAAAAAAGAGATCAGTTGATGACAAAACAGGACAAAACAGCCAGGAGTTTCACTAGGAGAATCAGGACAGTGTATTCAGAAAAGGCAGTATATTTGAGCCAATAAGAGCTTGAGTTGTAATGACATAGGGATGCCTGGATTTGGATCTTGGCTTGGGCAAGTTTTTTTTTTTTTTAACCCTCTTCAGTGCAATTTTTTCCATTCTAAGCAGGATATTATAAAAACATCTTCCTAAAAGGTGATTTGTATCTGACTAATTAATAAATCAAAACAATTCCAGGTTTGTCATAATCATTTAATTAAATCTTGTTGCAGTAGATGGCCTTACAATCAAGTGCAGAAGTAAAATACTCTCATTGCATCAAAGGTAAATTTACCTTCTTAATGTAACTAACCCACTTAAACTACCTTAATCATTGAAGGCCACCTATAATTCTAGAAAGTAATTTTAAAGGATCATATATGCTTATTTCTTACAGATGCGTAACTACTTTTCTATAGTTCTTGCCAATTACTTGACTTATATTTAAATTTTCTACAATTTGTAACTCATACTAATGAATTGCCTCAGGTTCTCAAAAATGGTCACACAAGTGTAGAAGTTCAGATGTCATATATATTGAATCAGAACTGCTGAGTATAGGGCATAGGAGTCCATTTTTAACAAGCAATGCAGTCAAGAATTATCCACGCTATAATATGAGAATGTGTGCATTCTTGCCTATGGAAGATCTTGTCTTTTGTTTGAAGACATCAGACCCAAAAAGGAGATTAAACAGATGAACTCGATCTCAAATACTGGTTTCTTTAATATCAAATTCTAACCACTTGGGCCATATATCTTAAAATAATAAATAATTGCTTTAGAATATAATGACATTGATTATGTAAAACATTTTAACATCAAAACTTGCTGAGATAATACATAAAACCTAACATTTATCTGTGATATAGCTCATCGAAAATACTTAAAATGAATTTTTAGGTATGCTATTTTAATTTCTGATATTTTTTCATTTCCTCTAGAAGCATAGCAAATCACTGCAGTGTTTACAAACCCTGTTATGGTAACTTTTAATAATCCCTGAAATGTAATTTAGATATTCTCTGAATGTTTGATAAATTGGCATATAAATGTTAATATAAGATGATACATAGCACACAGAATATAATATTACTTATTTCCAAATAATTGTCCTTGAATGAATAGAAAGGGAGAAAATAATAGCTTTTTACAAATTAAATTATTTACTATACAGGCCTGAATTACCTAATGACTTTTATTTCTTTATGGTGAAATGAAACTGCCTCACAATTAATAAAACAATAATGGTAAATTTCAACTATAAATGAGATCCTGAAACCTCAACATGAAATTAAGGTTCTTAAGCCACAGTGATGCAAAGTAGCCACATTTTAGGTCCTCATTTAATATTTCATTTGAAAAACACAGTAAGTAAATAAAACTTTCTAGGAATTAATACTTTGCAAATGAGTAAATAGTATTATTTTTGTGCCAAAGTTTAACCAAATAATTATGTTCTGATTATTTTTGCATAAAAATAAAAAACTATTTTTTGCAATAAAAATCTTCCTCAAAGTATTTTTTATAATATGGACTTTAAAAAAATCATCATCAACACACAAACCATTTATATATAATTTCTAAGACCATGTGAAATGGATATCTTTTTAAACAACGTATATTTAGGTAACTCTATGTCTATGTTGGCTCTTCAACAGTTTGTGGACTATTAGAGCAGTTGGATTGAAATGCTTCACACAAGGGAAAATGAAATGACTAAACTGGGTTATATGTTGCTTCAATTCAGCAAATAATTATTCAAAAATAAACTATTTTCTGAAGAGACCATCGATTTAAAATAAAAATTAACAACAGAGTTTATTGTTAGTTTCTTATAGAGAGAAATAAATATGGAGACAAAAAATATTATTATAACTTCAGTTAGAATTCTGAGTCAGGTTACTTAACGAAAATAGGAGTAACTAAATTGCCTTTATGGAATAATACATTATTTCAAAATTAGCACAGATTTGAGATTTAACAACATGAACTTTAATAGTTATATCGAATACCTACCAATTAAAAATTTAATGAAAATAAATTAAAACATCAGTATTTCCTGTTGAAATTCTCAAGTGCCACAAATGAAATTTTATAAATAAGGTTCAAATCCCAAATGACTGGAAAGTTTTGCAGAAATAGCCATTATACTTACATAGTCTCCACAAAACATTTTGACAGTCGTGGTTAACTTCGGAATAGATCAGAAGATTTTCAGTAAGTGATCAGTTGCATAGACTTGTT
Source organism: Equus quagga (assembly GCF_021613505.1). Classification (NCBI taxonomy): domain Eukaryota; kingdom Metazoa; phylum Chordata; class Mammalia; order Perissodactyla; family Equidae; genus Equus; species Equus quagga. The sequence continues at coordinate 53,457,577 of NC_060269.1, read as the reverse complement.
TCACTATGGAGCTCAAAAGAATTGAAGTTCACTATTCAATTAAATTTAAATATGTCTACCATTCACCTCAGGCAAGAAAATGTAACGTCAATTCTGGATACAGCATGTCTCAAGATACAGTATTTATACTGAGCTATCAGTCATAGTTGAGTAGGCAGAATTATTGAACAAAGTAAATAGAACCAGTAGCCTAACCCTCGTCCTATGTTGATTTAAGAAATGTAAATTAGCCAAAGAATGAAAGAAGTGTAATCTTTTGGAAAAGCTGATGACTTACGGAAAGGTAAATTGATTAACCACAAAGTTAATGATTTATTTTCTGCTTTATCATTTTTAAAATCCAGACTCTTTCAGTTATTCAAGCCTCTAGCTTCATATTTCAAATTGCCAGGTTCTATGTGCATCTATACCATTCTTTAAATATTTTTAACTATTATATATCTGGCCTTATGTTAAAAAATAATGTATTTAGGAGAGAATTTATTATCCAGTAATAAAAGTCTTTGGAGAAATCGTATATTCACCGTAATTTTCACACTTTCATATATACTTTATTTTAATATTTAACTTTATTACATTTTAGGAAACAAATTTAAAAAATAACTTCAAAGTCCAATATGTTGTTGAGTATTATCTATCCTCATAAGTTGCATACATTATTCTAAAAGTTACAAAATAAATGTGTATTATTTCATTTTACTGCTATTTGTGAATTAGTGAACAATACAGTGTTTATTTAATCTATAAAAATTTTAAAAGATTTTGAAGATGAATTGTTATTGTTGTTATGTCTCTGACTCGTGGAGACCCTATAAATGAGTGATGTCCTCAATGCTCTGTCCTTAACAGCCCTAATCAGCTTCTGTAGACTCATGTCTATGGCTTCCTTTATAGAGTCAATCCATATCATATATTGTCTTCCTCTTTTCCTGCTGCCTTCTACTTGTCCCAGCATTGTTGTCTTTTTTCAAAGAATCCCGCCTTCTCTCGATGTGCCCAAAGTAAGACAGCATCAGTTTTCATTTTTCCCTCCAGTGATTGTTCAGGCTTAATTTGCTCTAGGAGCCACATGTTCATCTTTCTGGCAGTCTAGGCTATCTACAGAGCTCTCCTCCAACACCATATTTCAAATGACTCAATTTTTTTTCCTATCAGCTTCTTTCAATGTCCAGCTTTCACACCCATACATGGTAATTGGGCATACAAAGGTGTGAAAGATCTTAGCCTTATAAATATTCTTGGTTGAAAGAACAGAAAATTACAATAATAATATCAACCGATCAGCATCCATAACTCTAGGAGAACTTTCCCCAAATAAATCTGATGTTAAAATATAAATAAAATAGTTAAGCAGGATGTATTAATCTAATACATATTGTAAGCGGAAAAATATCTGATTTCTGCAGCATTCAATTCATAATGGAATCTGATTAACTTAATAATATATTTGGTACTATGAAAGCATGAAAGTAAAGAAGCATCACGTCTACTTTCAAAGAAGTTATCATCTGGTAAATTATGCTATGTATGTGCGTGCGTACGTATGTGCATGTGTGTGTTTGTATTTGTAAATGTCTGAACTGAGTCTTGTGTTTTCTCTGTGTATATTTGGACAGCATATAATAATTACTAAGTAATAGTTACACTGATATGTATAGGATTCAGAATTAAAAACAAAGAAGCATGAATTTTTCAACTAAAATTATTTTCTTTTTTATGATTCTTTTCAAAGTTTGTGTTATTTGCGGCTTTAATTTTTGACAAAATGTGTCAGTGTGAAATAAAAATTGTCAAAATATTTGAGGCAAACATATTTTCCGATATATTACCAGATAATCAAGGAAAAGAGATCTGATAGTATTTCCTAATTTCCCTCCACACAATGATTACTTTGTGTTTTTTTTGTGCGTGAGAAAGATTGGCCCTGAGCTAACATCTGTTGCCAGTCTTCCTCTTTTTGCTTGAGGAAGATTGTCGCTGAGCTAACATCTGTGCCAATCTTCCTCTATTTTATGTGGGATGCCACTATGGTGTGGCTTGATGAATGGTACTAGGTCTGCACCCAGGATCCGAACCTGCGAACCCTGGGCCAGCACAGCAGAACTCGTGAACTTAACCACTACGCCACTTGGCCAGCCCATACTTAGTGTTTTTTTATTCATCATTATTTTGTGATGTAGCTTTTAAAAAAATGTACCCAATTGAAACTATGATGTCTGAGATTTGCTTTATAACGGTTCATGCAGAAAAGTTGCAGGAGTTATTAATCCAATATCACAAAATCTTGAAAACCGTTGGGGAAATGGCAGTCCATTACACAATTCTCTTTTTGTAGCTTTTTATGACATTTTTTTCCAAGTTTGGGTTTAACTTATTTATTCATATTTAAATATGATTTGAGAATCTACTGTGTGAAAAGCAATAAATGCTAATAATAATTGAGCTTTTATTCTAAATTAGGCACTGTTTCAAGTGAATTTACCTGTCCAAATGAATTTAATACTTAGAATAACTCTATGGGCTAGGTACTATCATTACCCATATTTTAGTGAGGAGAATACTGAGGTACTGTGTAGTCAGAAAATTCGCTAAGATCACATCCTAGGAAGTGGTAGAGTAGAAGTTTGAGCCTAGGCAGTCCAACATCAGAACCTATAACCTCAATCTCTATGTTATACAGGTACTCTGTTAATAAAACAAGACAAGTATTAAACAGAAAAAAATAAAATTCATATTTTTTGGTTCAAAGAGATTTAAATATTGGTAGGTGAATAAAATTAATAGAGTACGAGACATGTAAGTGCCATAAGCAAGTTAGGTGAAACATTATGGACAATTTCATTAGAGACAAGTTACTTTAGGCTGTAAGTAAATCAAGAAGCCTTCACAGATGAATCAGTGTTTGAAATGTGGCTTAGAAATTGACGGAAGGAGCCTGGCAGGTAGAGAAACCAAGAATCTAGTACTCACAGGGATAGATCCCACAGGCAGGAGGTCATGAAGTATGCATATAATTATATTAATTTTAAATTTGACTTTGAATAGTTATATACGGCCCATAACAAAAGGCACTTTTTTTCTGCTTCATTTTTTTGAGTTAAAATTCAACCTGAAAGGTATAAAGGAGAAATATTAGTAGCATCCAATATCTTAGAATTAATATTTTCACTTGGTCATAAATCAACACATACTGGATCAGAGAGGGGATATGCTAAATCAGTCTAAAAGGACAGAATGACTTCTAGGCCAGTAGGACATGATTGTAACCTATCAAAGTAAATAACTTATTTAAAAAATTACTGTGGGTAAATCCAAAGGTAGGTGGATTAGTTAGTAAAGCACTGAAAAATGAGATGAATGTTGGTAGTAACTAGCTAATAATTGCTTAAGTTAAATAGTGCATTAGCCTGAATAACAGGCATGCTGAGTCTTTTGCTAAGTATCTACTTGTGGTAGATGATAGTATTGTTTACAATTATTCACTATCTTCATTTCTGTTATATGGTATACACTTTTATGCATCTTTGATTTTGGGTTTGGTCATGTGACTTGCTTCAACCAATGGAATATGAGCAGGTAGTTGTATGGTACATCGGAGCACAAACTTTTAGACACATTTTGATTTTCTGCCACTCTTTTCTGTTACTTCTGCTCTCTGGCAAAAATAGTACATGCCAGAATGGGAGAAGCTTAAATTAGAAGCCAATGGGAGGAGGCCATAGGAGATGCACAACTTCTTAGATTTGCATTAGCTTGGCAAATTTTGGCAATATTCATCATATTATCCTGATTGGAAGCCACTCAACATTAACTTTATGATTTTCTTTTATAATTATTCACCAGGCAATCTTCTAGATAAAATTTGAATTCCTGTGTAGTGTGCCATAACAAACAAGCATTTAATTCTTCTGGGAGTCATATTTTGTATCATTTACTCAATTTTTTAGCAAATATTTTTTATGCAAGTAACATGTGCCTGACCATATACTAGGTACTTGGGATACTTCATTGAAAAAGACAAAGATCCTGCCTTGTAGTGCTTAGATTTGTTAATCAATCGTTTGGAATTTTTACTGTATGCATGATTCAAAAGTGTAGTTACGCAAGTTGTTTAATATAAGTTTATGTATACTTATGTATAATAGCTATGCCTCCTTGAGCACTACAACCTACCTAGAACAACCATCAGAAGGAGGCTGTAAATAGGACAAATTTCCTTTCGATTAGACAGTGGCTGTCAAATTGAGTCAATGTTCCCTAAGGAATTTAGAAAAACTCTAGACCTCTTTCTTCTTTTTAAAAAGCGCCATGTAAATATTTTCATTTAAGGTTAGATAGTTGTAAATTATTTTTTACTCTTCTAAAAGCATCCAGTGAGATCCAAATACCATAGCAATTCAATGCCCACAATCATTCATTTAAAAAACATGTAATAAACTCTTATTTAAGTCGAATATTTTGCATCACTCCTCTGTCTGTCCGAACTCCCATTTCTATTCCTCTTCCTGTACAGATGTTTGCATGAGGTAATTTATCTTTGAATATCTGTTGGGGGGTCACTTTACCATATGTTTATAAATTATCCATGTACTTTTTTCCCTAATCTTGACTGTAAAGATTTTCATTTTCATTTAAAAATGGAAGCCAATGGTTCCTTTCCACTACTCTTTATTTTCATAAACAACTTTGATAAAAATTGTTTACAATTAAATGCATCCATTTAAAGGGTACTATTGGGTAACTTTTGATGTAAGTTTCACATCTGTGAAACTAAAACTACAAATTCAGAACATTTCATCACCCACAAAGGTTTTCCCATATCACTTTGTAGTTTCTCCCTCCATCCATCTCTTGTCCCAGGCAACCACTGGTCTGTTTTCTGAAACCATAGGTTACTTTATTTTATCTAGAATTTCATATTAATGGAATCATATGATATGTACTCTTTTTTGTCTGGATTTTTTCAGCATAATGTTTTTGAGATTTATTTATGTTGTATGTATCAAAAGTTCCTATTTATTGCTGAGTAATATTTCCTTGTGTGGATATACTGCATACTACTTACCCATTTACTTGTTGATTATCTGACTGTTATAAATAAAGATGCTTTCATGCCAACACTTGACATTATTACCTTTTAAAATTTTAGTTATTTAATTGTGTAGCTGTATCACATTGTGCTTCTAATTTGAAATTCTCTTATGACTAAGAACATAGACTATCTTTTTATATTCTAAGTGGCCATTTTTACATCTTCTTAAGTAAATTTTTCAAATCTTTTATCCATTTTCCAACTGAGATGATGATTTTATTATTGAGTTGTAAGAGATCTTTGTACATTCTACGTACACATTCTTTCTTAGCTTTTATTCACAAATACTTGCTCTCAGTGCACACCTTGTCTTTTCATTTTTGAAGTGGTATCTTGTGAATAGGAAAAGTTGCTTTGTTAATTCTTAATTAATAATTGGACAAGGTCCAATTAATAGTTTTTAACTTCATGCTTTTTGTGTTCTAAAAGATTTTGCCTACTCCAATGTCACAATGTTTCTTCTAGAAGTTTATAGTTACATTCTTTATAAGATATGTGATCAATACTTGTATTTTGTATGATAAAAAATAAGAGTTGTTTTTCGTTTTTTTTCCCATAGGGAAACTTAGTTTTTACAGCATCATTTGTTTAAAAGATTTTCTTTTGTCCATTGATTTATCCTGGCACTTTAGTCAAAAATTGCTTTACAAAAATGGGTGGGTTTATTACTGGACTCTATGTTATGCTTCATTGATCTTAGTGTCTTTCCTTTCACCCAATACCACACTGTCTTAATTAACAACCGTAGCTTATAATGTGTGGAAATCAAGTAATGTGAGTTACTTATACCTTACATTTTCTGATTCCATTGAAAATCATATTATGTTTGTTATTTTATTTTACAATTATTTAGAACTAATAAATGGGTGTGCTCTTGATTTGTGTATATTTACATTGTGTTCTGTGACCTTGCTAAGTTAACTTGTTTTGTAAATTTTTTAGGGTCTTCTACACATATAATCAAGCCAATTTGAAAAAAAGATACTTTTACCCCTTCCTCTCCAATTGGTATGTTTTTAAAAATTTACTTTTCTTAAATGATTGGCCAGGAATCTAGTATAATGTTGAATAAATGGGAGAGCAGGCATCCTAACCTTTTATGAATCCTAGAGGGAAGCGTTCAGTTTTTCATCAGTAAGTATATTATTAGCTATGGGTCTTTAATGGCTATCTTTTCAGTTTGAAGAAGTCTCCTTCTATTTATAGGTTACTGAGAGGTTCTTTTTTTCATCATAGAATAATTAGTGGATTTTTAAAAGTTCTTTTTCTGGAACTATTAAGATAAGCAAATGGACTATTTCCTTTATTCTGTTAACATGGTGAGTTATATTAATTTATTTTTAATGTTAAATTAACCATTAATTTATTTTTAATGTTAAATGCTAAAAATTAACATTTTTAATGTTAAGTGTTCCTGGAAAAAACTGTGCTTGGCCATTATGCATTATATTTTTAATCTATTGTTGAATATGATTTGCTAATTTTTTCTTTAAAAAATTACATCTAAATTCATAAAAAATCTGATATTGTTATTTTTTTTTACAACGGCTTTGTTCAGATTTGCTACCAGAGTAATAATGCCTCAGAATGAGTTGGGAAATATTTCTTTTTCATCTCGTTGTAAAAGAATTTGTGCAACTTTATTTGTGTAATATTAATATTATTTCTTTCTTTAATATTTGGTTGATTTCACCAGTGAAGTCAAACTTGTCTGGAGTTCTTCTTGGTAAAGTTTGTTTTTACTATGGGTTTGGTGAAATTGGCTATTCAAATTTCTGTTTCTTGTTGTGTTCAAACATTTATCATAGGGCTTTGAAGTCTTTTCTCCTAAATTCATGTATGGGCCAACTTACAGTCAGTTTCTGTTGACTATCCTCCTGAATATGTGTTATGTTTTTGAATGTCTAGTAATTTTTGGTTTAAATTTCCAGCCATTCTTCCAATCCTAAACTTTGACATTGTAAGAATATGGTTTTCTTCTGCCTGTTTGCATCATTGTAGCTGTGGGAATTGAGAGGTTCTGTAATCTAAAAGCTGCAAATTCAGGCCTGAAAGCCTCAAACTCATATTTCTTACTCTTTTAAGGGCTATTTTTTGAGGGTAAAATTTCCTACAGCTTCTTTCTGATTTTGGATAACTTCCAGTGCCTTTCCATTGTTGACTTTTTATTTTATCCAGTTATTATAATTATCATCTATTATACTGTGTTATCTATGTACAGTGGTTGAGTCTGTATGACCATTTTACTTGGACACCATTACTAGAATTTTCCCTTTATATATTAAAATTTAGTTTTTAAAAATCCTGCAAACAAAAGCCTCTGTGTCAAAATTGTTTCTTCTTGATAGAGATTTCTTAGAGTAATACTGCCAATTTTCCAAAAACATAAATATCTTTCAAATATATTGCAAGACAACGAGATAGATAAATTATTTTCTCAATGAGTACATGTATCCATGGATGAACATTACTGAGGGCTAGAATGAGAGAGAGTATAGCATACATTCTGTTGTACTCTTTGAATAGGTGTAAGCTCCAAGAAGCATATACAGATCAGTATTTTGGTACGAATAGAAGTTTTGTAACAAAACAAGAATGCAATGTAGTTCTGTGAAGCTCTGAATGATATGAAGGCTGTAATTTTTCATTAAAATATTTATCAGTTTACTAGCTGATAAATAAATTTACTTTAGAAAGATTCGCTGTTCAACCATTATAATCATTCATCTCAATTCTAGTAAATACACCAAAACAGCAAGACATCTCAAATGACTATTAATTTTGCTGTTATTCTTTTTCTTAGACACATCTTGTTGTCAGAGTTAAAATTAGACAGACTGGGGAGAAGAAATTCTATAAACAAGAAATTTTTAGTCAAACTATTTCTGTCACCTTTGTAACAAAGACTTACACACTTATGCCAATGTTTAGTTTTCTTGGTTATCTTTTAAGTCCCTTGAAACGACTTGACAAATGGACAGAAGACAGACACTTTAGAAATAGAAAATAATAAAGTTTATAATTTTGACTTTGACGGAATTAGAACAGCAGTAAACATCTGAGAGAAAGTACTTAATCTTAATTAAATGAAGCTGGTTTTCCAAAGTTGCAGGCATTATGTCCCAGACTGGAGTGAAGGATACTTTTGCCCTGTATCTACACATAAGTTGATGTTCTTTTTAGAATGCAGGTTTGCGTACTTTGCAGACATTGACAATAAGGAAGTGAATAACCATTGGGCCATTAGAAAGTGCAGGGCTTTCAAATTATATTAAGTTTTGCAAAGTGAATTGTTCACTGTAAAATTTACATGTTTCTGTTATGTTGATCTAAATATAATAAGTATGTGATTGAAACTTATACGTGAGGAGAGAAATATATATGGTCAAGTCACAGTGAATAAGGAAAGTACATACACAATAAAAACACTAGATTGAGTAAAATTTAATTATGTGACAGTAAAAATCAAGTGTGTGATGACCAGTTCTGAAAATCCTTGTCAGCATTTCCATTCTCTTGAAGGTTTATTTTCATCTTTATTTTCATTAAATCTCAAACACTTAAATTATCCCACTCTTCTTATATTTAGCTGATACCTCTCTTATTGTTTCACTGAGGAAATATTCATTAATAAAAATACATAGGAATAATTTTAGCTATCCACCATGTGCCTCTGTACCCTTATATTCTTCCTCACACTCTGCAACAATGGTCATTGTTCCTAACTTATGCCCTTTTCCTATCTGTATGCCAGCACTTAACTTATGTATTCTCTGTCACTTACACAAGGTCTTTAATATTGAAATTATCCCATTCTACTCAACATCATCATTTTACTCTCTTACTATTTCTAATAGCCCAAAAACATGTTATAGCAACTCTTGTTTTAGAAAGCAAGCAACCAACCAAACAGAAAACAAATTCCCTTGATTCCACATTTTCCACCAGCTATCACTCCATCTTTCTTTCCCCCTATATAGGGAAAGATCCTTCACGCAATTTTCTTTACTCCTTCTCTCTATTTTGACTATTCTTGCTTCATATCAATTCAATCAAGTTTCCTCCCACTAGCCTGAAAATACTCTTGTCATGAATGATGGTCATCTTTGCAAATCTAGTGGCTTATTCTCTGTTCTCATCTTATTTGGAATAGTTGTTTGGTTTTTTCTTTTTGTTACATGCTCTTCACTAGGCTTTTGGAACACCACACCCTCTTGGTTTTACTTTGACTTCATTGGTTTCACCTTCTCAGTCTCTTTTACTATAAATTCTTCCTATTCCCAGCTTCCATATTTGAGAATATTCCAAGGATTAGTCTTTGGTCTTTTTCTGTTTCTATGTAAACACTTGCTCTAAATTATCAAATTTAATCCTTGAGCTTTAAAACCATCTGTATACTTATGAATTGCAATTTTATATCTTTCCCCTGAGCTCCAAAATATTTATTCAACACCTTTACTTGAATTTACAAAAATATATTAAAAAGAACTACGAATTTTTCCTTCACAGCACCACACACCTCCTCTTCCATGTCAATCAATGCCATGAACATCCCCTGAGTTGCTTAGGCCAAAAATCTAGGTCTCATCCTTTCCTACCTTTGTCTATTCTGAATCATCAGCAAGTCTTGTTGATATCATCTTTATTGTAAATCCTGAACGTGATCACGTCCACCACAACCTCCTTAATGCTAGCTGAGACTACTGTGAAATCTTCCTCATGGAGCTTCTTTGACAACTTGCTTTACTATGTAAGGTCCATTTTCCACTCAAGAACCAGAGTAAATCAAATACGTCAGTCATCTCTTTAAGATCCTTCTGTGACTTCTGACAACACTTCAGATAAAATTGAAACATTTTCCCAAGTCATACAAGGCCTTACATGATCTGACCCTGACTACCTTGCTGCCCTCTTCTCCAACCTCTTTTCCCAGACTCGTTCTACTCCAGACTAAATGCTATCTTCTTGATGTCTTGCAGACAACTCCCTTGCCTCTTACTTGAAAGCTTAGCACTTGACATTTAAACTTGCTCTTCATTTATGTATACACCCTGTCCTCATGTTTTAGCAAGGGTGGCTCTTTCTTCTTATGTAGATCTCTGCCCAAATGCTTCCTTAGAAATATCTTACCTGACAACTCTGTTTTAATTGACCCACTTGCATCATGATCTCTACCTTTACTCTGTTTTCTTTCTTCATTTCTTCCATAATGGAAATGATATTTTTTCCTTTTTTTAAAAAAAAATGTATCTCCACCACTAAAATAAGCTCTTTGAGAACATAAAATTTCTTGGTCTTGTTCATTACCATGCTCACAGTACATGAAGTAATGTACAAAATACAAAAAGCTTACAACAAATATTTTGAATGAATGAACTTGATTTTCTAAGAATTTGGAGCTGAGGGCAAGACCATTAATCACATTGGTGGGAACATTAGACATTTCCTGGTGACCATCCTCTATGGCAGTTCTCTTAGACTGATGTACTTACAGATTGCCCGTTAACTTAAAGACCAAAGTTATCTGTCACCTTAATCCACACGTACTTTTTAAAAAATTTCTTTTCCCCAAACTTTAACAATATTATTATTGGTCATTCTAGCTAGCAATCTCTGTAACCTCACTGTTTGTAGACTTCAAGATTCTTTCTGAAGCAAGATAGCAAATATTAACCTTCCTGAATTATATTACTTATCACTTATAACAATACATTTTTATTGCATATACCACACATTTTTATTGCATATGTCCTACTCAAAATGCCACTATCCATTTTTATAGATTGACAAAGAGAATTGATGTTGAAATTTAAAGCAATTTTTCAAGTAAATTCGCCTGCAGTATACAATAGATATCCACTCATGGATAAATGAACAAAATGTTATTTTATTTATTTTTTTAAAGGACGGATAATGTTTGTATGTTTATTCTTCCGCTCTGGTTGCTCCTTTTTAATATTTTCTAACTCTTTTTTGAACTTCTCACTGTGTTCATCTATTCTCTCCCATGCTTGGTGAGCATCCTTTTGTACTCTTTATCAGATAGGTTGCCGATCTCTGTTTTGTTTAATTCTTTTTCTGAGGATTCGCCTTTTTCTTGCATTTGGAAAATATTCCTGTGTCTTTTCATTTTGGCTAATTCTCTGTGTTTATTTCTATGTATAGCCTAGATCAGCTTTGTGTCCCAGTCTTGGAAAAGTAGCCTTGTGTTGGAGAGGTCCTGTGGAGTCCAGCAGCATGCTCCCCTTTGTCCACAATAGCCAGATGCTCCAGAGATGTACCCTGTGTGAGCTGTGTGTGCCCTTTTGTCTTGGCAAGGCTGTGATTACTGTGGGTTTGCTAGTAGTTGGGGCTGGCTCCCAGGTCAGCTGGCTGCAAGGCCCCATTGCATGCAGCTTCTGTGAACATGCTATTGGGTAGGACAGGCCCCCAGCATGCTGGCTGTGAGTCCTGGTGGTGTGCAACTGGTGCAGATGTGTGATTGGTGCAGGTGCACTGGTGGGCAGGGCAAACCCCTGGTGTGGCTGAGTATGAAGCCTAGTGACAGACAACTGTTGTGGGTGTGCTGGTGGGTGGGAGAGGCCCCTGGTGTGGCTGGTTGTCAGGCTCAGTGGTATGTGACTACTGTGGACTTACTGGTGGATGTGTCAGACTCCTGGCTTGGGTTGACTGTGCTGTCCAGCTGTGTTTGACTGCCGTGGATGTGCTAGAGGGTAGGGCTGGCCCCTTTGCTAATGGGCTACAGGGAGGATTCTTAAATGGGGCCTGCCAGCACCAGTGTTTGCACAGCTGAAGAAGGTTCCATAAATGACTACCACCAGTGTCTCAGTCCCTCATGGGAGCCCCACCTGTTTCCTGACTTTTTGGGAGTTGCTGCAAACTTAGTAAGTTAATCTCTTTTACCCATGAACTTTGCACTTTTCTATCTGGTATTTTTGTGTTGGTTTCTGGGTTAAGTCTGTGTGTGAACACTTTAAGGGGAGATTTTCCTTTCTCTGTAGTTCTATAGTTTTCCTAAGCATATTCTCTGTTGGTTTGTAAAGCCAGCTGTTTTGAGGTCTCATCTCTCCTGTACTTGACCTAGGGGCTGGGTGCCTCGTGCAGAGCTCAAATCCCTCTCTCCTCCAGGAACAGCTCCTTGCCTTTGAGGTTGTTCCTGACCATAAAACCCTGTGGCTAGGGCGTGGTTGTTTCCTCAGTGGGATCATATCTCTGCCTCTTCCACACCTCTTGGTGTTATTCTTTGTTGTGGAGACTCTTCTCATCCAGTATCCTGATCTCCCACAGAGGAAGTTATTCCACATGTAGTTGCAGATTTGTTGTGTCTGAGGAGGAGGTGTGCTCAGGATTCTCCTGTGCTGCCATTTTCCAAGCTGTCTCTCATGATTTCAAAAATTATCTTTATCTTTTCACTTTGGACATATTCTGATCTTTTAAAGTCCATTTAAGGTTCACTCTAATTGGAAATTTGCACTGGCCATTTCCATTTTGTAGCAATAGAATTCATGAATAAAAATAACCCATTTTTAATTATTTTTCAAATCAGACTTCCAAATCCTTACAGAAGAAATTTAATTAAAAGTCAAAGGAGAAAGTAACATACTATAAAATAATTTTCATCGCTTTGAAAATTAGATTCTAGCACGTTAGTCATGTATAGTAATTTGAAACAAAGTTTACATTCCTGGAATAATAATTTTTATATGTTTCACAGAGATTAGAAGTCAGAGAATCATTATCATTAAAGAAAAAATATTTGCATTACTAAATTGGTCTCATTTGAAATTAATATTAAAAACAAAGTATATTAAAAAGCAGTATGAAATGTTTCTGGATCATATTTACCTTTTGGTTTATAAATACTTTGTCTTTTATTTTGAAATAAAAACATATGATGCATCTTATTCATCTTTGATATGTTTAACCTGGTAATGGGGAGGAGCATGTGTTCTTATGGAGTGAATGTGGCCAAAGGAGAGCCTTAAGCTTGATTTAACTTTTCTTGAAATTAGTAAATAAAGCTCTTATAATAATATGAAAATATTCTGTTTTTAACATATGCACATGCTAATCTTACCCACTGAAATAACAAAACATGTTTTTGGTAAAATAAGAGATTCCGTTATGATGTGTGACTATGAATTAATTAAAAAACAAACATTTTAGAATTTGTATATTCAAGTATGAATGTTTCTTTGCCTTGAGATATTATATGTTAACTATAGTAAAGACGCATTGTTACAGTGATAAAGAGAATATTTTTAAGCACCTAATGCTCCAGCTTTGTTCTAAACACTTTAAATGATTTATTCCTCAAAACAATCTTTGAAGCAGGCATTATTATTACTCCATAATATAGATGAAGACTAATAGACTGAAATTTGATTCAGATAATTGAAAAGACTCACAAGACTCCACAGAGTATCCTCATATAAGGCTTTTAATACAGGTAAGGACACCGTATGGCAGGAGAAAAGATCAGGCAAGCAAGAGGGACCTGCTTATCAAAGTCCTTCTCATTTGTGAGGATATGATTCATCTTTAGATTTTACCATCATTATTGCAATGTATCTTGCTTTGGGAGAGGAGACTAAAATTTTCTAGTGGGATCTTTTACGTCAGCCGAGCCAGGCTGACTAACCAGTAAGAGCAGTTACCAGGGTTATTTGGGAAGTTATTTGGGGATTATTTTGGAAATGCTGCATTTTGATACCCACCTCTGATTCCACAACAAATTTCATAATGTAGCACCCCATGTTGGAGTTCTTTTATTTTCCAGCTATCTCAGGCCCATTTTCTGGACTATATTGCAACTCCACTGGCTACTACCCAAGAACTGGCAAAAGTCACTTTTGCTGTTATCTAGTTCCTATAATGTCATAAGAAATGCCACTCAATTCTGCCCTTTGAGCAGGTTTATCTTTTACCACTTTAGTTAATGTAAAACCATCAACACTTCGACAGTGTGGCTGTTTTCTAGATTAAATGCAGGTTCAGGTGGTCTTTCATGTTTGATGACCATCTGCAAACCATGATGCTTGTTTGGCACCCTTTGATAATATGTCATTGGGAGGGGATCATTCTGTTACATCTGTATATAACTCCACACAGAGATGTCGGACCCAAAGGGATGGCAGCCTCCTGTTCATACATGTGATGAGACCCATAGAGGTGCCCTTTATTTTATGTCCTTGAATATACTATTTTCACTTAAAGAGGATGTTTTTCTCTTCATTTCCTTCCATGTAGGATGATGATATGACACCATCCATGACAATGGGTATCTTAAGTCTCAAAATAAATTTATGTCCTTCATAATAGAAACAATTGTGATTAAAGATCCAATAATAATAATAATAAGCCAAGACTTGTTTACAAATGGTGTCCTTTGAAGATGCTTTGGGTTACTTTCTAGTCCAAAATACCAGCAGTTACTGCTGAATGGCAGTAACAGACTTTTGTCAAATGCTCCAGTTGCTTTTTAATGGACACTACCCAAATCATTTGAGCAGAGGGGTCTTACCACGAGTGTGGGATAGTAGAGTTACAATGGACTTGACTATGCTGTGGTTCTTTGAGGGTCTAAAAGAGAAAACCCTGTTGTTTCTCAGAGCTCCAATCAAATTTAGTGTTTTCTTGGCGATTTTATGAATAAGGGCTAATAAATTTCTCAGCTGTTGTATGTAATTTCTCTAGAAACCAAACAACCTAATAAACTTTTATACCACTTCTTTTGATTTTAGAATTGGCAGGAACAATAACTTATTTTTGGTTGTCCGAGAGATGTCCTAGTCACCCCTGTCTAAGAGATGTCTAGGCATTTCTCTGTTTTTGCTGAGCTCTCTACTTTAGTTGAGTTAATCAGTCATCCTCTGAGGTCATATGACTAACAAGCACTTATAATTATTTTAGCTTAGGGTTCAGGTTGAAATATAAATATTATACCTTTAATGTAATAAATAACTATACTTCCCAATTTTATCAAGTCAAAGTTTATCTCTAATCTCCAAAATATATAAAGAACTCATACAACTCAATATCAAAAAAAAAAAAACAATCTGATTTAAAAAGTGGGAAGAGGAAATGAATAGAAATTTCCCCAAAGAAGTCTTGTTATACAAATTGCCAAGAGGTACATGAAAAGGTGCTCAACATCACTAATCATCAGGAAAATGCAAATCAAAATCACAATGAGATATTACCTCTCACCTGTTAGAAGGCTATCATCAAAAAGATAAGAGATGATAAGTTTTGGCGAGAGGGTAGAAAAAAGGGAATTTTTGTTCATTGTCGATGGGAATGTAAATTAGTATGTATACATCCATGTGATGGAATAATATTATTCAGCCGCAAGAAAGAAGGCAATCTTGCCATTTGTGACAACATGGATGTACCTTGAAGGTGTTATGCTAAGTGAAATAAGAGAGAAAAATACAATACTGTAAGATCTCACTTATATGTGGAATCTGAAAAAGCCAAGCTCACAGAAACAGAGTAGAATGGTGGTTACCAGGTCTAGGAGTTAGGAAAATGGGGAGGCGGAGATGTCGGTCAAAGGGTACAAACTTTTAGTTATAAGATGAATAAGTTCTAGGGATCTAATATAAAGCAAAAAAAAAAAAGTCTTTATCTCGTTAGCTGAGGCAATAGCAGGAGAATTTAAATGTCTTTGTGAAAACATAGTAAATTTGTATTTTTACATTCATCTTACATGAATGCAAATTGGCTTTGAATTTCTTCTTGAGCAGAAATGGAAAAGAAAGCATCAGCCAAATTAATCACAAAATTGCAGTCTCCCTTATCTTGTTGCACAGTTTGAATATTTAATATCATATTGTGCACTACTTGTGGCATGAGGGCTATTATTTATTAAGATTTCTATAATCTATAGTGAATCTCCAGGATTCATCAGCTTTTCTCACAGGCCATTAAACAAGGAATTTGTGGGTATTGATAGAGCTGCATCTAAAAGAACTTTAATTAAAATCAAAATTTCTTTACGCACCTCAGGTCTCCAACCCTCGTCTATTGTAATCGTTTTAAATTAGTCACTTGAGTGGGCTTAGACAATCTTGAAAGTTCCCACTTTGATGCTCCATTAAAAGAGAATGAAGAATAAATTTGCAGGACAACCTTTTCCCCAGGAATTTGGGTCACGTGAGAGTCTTCCATTTCAACATTATGTCTCTTCTAATAATACATTCCGGCAGGGTGAGACAGTTATATGAAACTTTTGTTAATAAATTCCTATGTTCTAAGTCATACTTTTACCTGTATCCTCTACAGTTGCTCACCATATCTCCCCAATTTAATTACATTGCCAGCTAACTTTTCATTATCAGGCTTTAGTTTGACATTATACGGGGCACCAGTGTCCAGCAATCTAACTAAAATTTCTCTGCCATCCTTAGGCCATTTTACCTATATCAATGTTAACAGCCTTGGGTTCCTTGCTGGGGGCTGAGTCAAGTAACCTTGGCTCTCCTGTCATCCAGAGTCATATTCGTCACCTTTTTTCCACGCAATTTTATTTGGCATTGACTCAAAGGATTATAAATTCCTTTTTTAATAATAATCATATTTTTTAAAATGCATCACGGCTAGGGTAAATTGAGCAAATCTGTCACAGTCCTTTCACAGTTTGAAGAGTTGGTGGGGCAGTCAAATCACCTAATCTTTATATAGTGACTCATTAAACTTTTAGTAGTTAGCGCCATCTGTTTATTGTCCACTTTTCAATGCTATTTTCAATCAACCTTTGGAATACTTAACATTCAGTTTAATTTTTCTGAGGTTTTTAAAAAATTCTTTTATTTCCTTTCTTTTGCATAATCCTAATCATTTTTCCATCATTAGCCACCCCCATTTGCAGTAACTGGGGTGGGAGTCTTCTCACCGTTTTCCTCACCTCATCTTGTCTCTACAACAATGAAGTCATATAAGCCGTCCAAGCAGCTGGAGCGTCTTATATCACAGCATCAACCATAAAAATACAGATTTAGGAGAAATTTTAGAATTATAAAACTAAGCAAAGTTACTTACATTCTCCACATTTCAGTGGCCTCAGAAGAAGTATTCCATTTAATATCTAAGGGTGGATTTGAACAATTCTCATTTTTAGGTTTGTGTTACTTACCTCTGCCTTTATAGAGCTTAACAGGTCAAGAGTTTGCCCTTCTATCTACATTTCTGCAAAAGCTGCAGTAAATGAGCGTCCTGAGTAAGAACCAACATGGTTGTCCAGTTGACAGTATCTGATGCAAGAGAAATAGCTCTTTGATATCTCCTGCGCAACAATTGATTTCAGTAGAGGTTCAGAAGTAAGTTGCTGATAATCTACAAAGTGGCTTAACTATTTAACTGAATATCCTGGTGTTTCCGTAGTTTCTTGATTCCCTCCCTCATTTGTAAACATTTAGTGATTTTTATTCATACAGCGACCATATTTTGACAAAACTAGTTATCTTCTCGACTCTTTTTGGGCATTACTGTCTAATTACATGATCTAAGTCTGTGACCCTGGAAGCCACCAGCTAAGTCTCTGTTGCTATCCCTTTCTCTCAAACAGACAAAAGCAGCCAAGATACAGTATGCTTGGTTGGCTTGCTCTCCTTCTGAATTTCTTTTATAACTTCATTTAGCTCTTTGTCATAGCCAGGCATATAACTCTCCAAAATCCACTGAGACATTTCTTCCCAACAATAGTTGGAACATTTGTGCAACTTCATGTCAGGGATTGACATGAAGTCATCTGGTAACAATGGTTCCTCACCTCCCATCCCTTCTTCATTTTTTATTCTCCCCCAAATAGCCTTCACCATTACTTAAATTATAAACTACGCCACCTGCACAGATTGCAAGAGGCCACATAATTGAAAGGACTCAGAAGATGCCATAAAACATATACCTGAAAGGTTTTAATAAAGGCAAGAACAGAGCAGTAGAAAGAGGATGGGAAAGTGCCAAGGTCCTGGAGAGATTTCCAGGTACAGCTTTTCAAAGTCTTTCTTCTTTATACAGGGCACACTTCATCTCCAGATTGAACCATCATGATTTGTATGATAAATCTTAGTTTGGAGAGATGTCCCCGAAAGTTTCCAGTGAGATCTTTTGTGTCCTTGATCACTTAATCAATCAAGGCTGTCTAACCGGAAATAGCAGGTGGAACATATAAATAACTACTGGTGTGCTGCCACCAGGGAAGTTTTGAACTTTAAGTGGCACGTTATAAATTAGTTACAATACCCCCTTCCCTTATCTTGATCAAGAGTCAGTGCCAGACTTTCGGTTGACCCAGAGATAAGCACAGAGGTGTCTCATTCAGATGCAAAATAACTATTTTACACAGGGCTTACTAAGGCACAGAAGACCTGGCCAAAATTTACTCAGTTAATAGGTGGTACAGTAGGAATTTGAATGCAAACATTCTGGCTCTGAGGGCCTACACTAAGATCTAAGTTCTTGGATGCATTTGCGTAGTATTTTGTAATGCATTTAGAGTCATTTAGAGTCTCACAAGACGGAAGTCACTAAACTGACAGCTACTGTTGAGCAAGAACCGCATAATAGTCTTATTCTTGGTTAAGTCCCCAGTACAGTGCCTGGTCTATTATAGCTAATTGCAATGTATTAAAATTAATTGACATAAAACTAAATTAATTACTTTATAATCCCACTTTATTTTTATGTTATAATCTATATCTAAATGAAGTGCTCCAGTCTGGCTTAATTAATCATGAATAAAGATAGGAAATATACAGATTTCTCTGTAGCATGCAATGCTGTTTGATAACATTTTATCCACAGTAGAACTTCTTTTTAAATTCGAGTCAATCCTCTCAAAGTAAGACGCTGCTTTATCAACTAAGTTTATGTAATATTCTAAGTCCTTTGTGGTCATTTCAACAATCTTCACAGCATCTTCACCAGGATTAGATTCCACCTCGAGAAACCACTTTCTTTGCTCACCCATAAAAAGCAACTCCTCATCTGTTAAAGTTTTATCATGAGATTGCTTCAATTCAGTGACATCTTTGGGCTCCACTCCTAATTCTAGTTCTATTGCCATTTCCACCATACCTGCAGTTACTTCCTCCACTGAAATCTTGAACCCCTCAAAGTCATCCATGAGGGTAGGAATCAACTTTGTCCAAACTCCTGTTAATGTTGATATTTTGATTTCTTCCCAAGAGTCATCAATGTCCTTAATGGCATCTAGAATGGTAAATCCTTTCCAGAAGGTTTTTGATTTACTGTTTTCAAATCCATCAGAGGAATCATTATGTATGGCAGCTATAGACTTACAAAATATGTTTCTTAATTAATAAGACTTGAAATTTGAAATTACTCCTTCATTCATGTGTTGTAGAATAGATGTTGTGTTAGCAGGCATGAAAACAACATTCATCTCGTACATCTCTATCAGAGCTCTTGGGTGATAAAGTACATTGTCAATGAGCAAGAATATTTTGAAAGGAATCTTTTTTTCTGAGCAGTGGGTCTCAACAGTGGGCTTAAAATATTTGGTAAACTGTTGTAAACAGATGTGCTGTCATCCAGGCTTTGTTGTTCCATTTATAGAGCACAGGCAGAGTAGATTTAGCATAATTCTTAAAAATCCTAGGATTTTCAGTGTGGTAAATGAACATTGGTTTCAACTTAAAGTTACCAGCTGCATTATCCTCTAACAAGGGAGACAGTGTGTCCTTTGAAGCTTTGAAGCCATGCATTGACTTCTCCTCTCTAGCTATAAAAGTCCTAGATGGCATCTTCTTCCAATATAACGCTATTTTGTTTACATGGAAAATCTGTTTAGTGTAGCCACTTTCATTGATTATCTTAGCTAGATCTTCTGGATAACTTGCTGCAGCTTTTGCATCAACACTTGTTGCTTTATCTTTCACTTTTATGTTATGGAGACGGCTTCTTTCCTTAAACTTCATGAACCAACTCTGCTAGCTTCAAACTTTTCTTCTGCAGCTTCCCAACCGCTCTCAGTCTTCATAGAATTGAAGAGAGTTATCACGGCCTTGCTGTGGATTAGGCTTTGGCTTAAGAAAACATTGTGGCTGGTTTGAACTTCCATCCAGACTGCTAAAACTTTCTCCACATCAGCAATAAGCCTGTTTTGCTTTCTTATCATTTGTGTGCTCACTGGAGTAGAACTTTTAATTTCTTTTAAGAACTTTTCCTTTGCATTCACAACTTGGATAATTCTTTGGTGTAAGAGGCCTAGCTTTCAGCCTGTCTTACTTTTTGACATGCCTTCCTCACTGAGCTTAATCATTTTTAGTCTTTTGACTTAAAATGTGAGATGTATGACTCTTCCTTTCACTTGAACACTTAGAGGCCATTGTAGGGTTATTAATTGGCCAAATTTCAATATTGTGTCTCAGGGCATAGGGAAGCCCAAGGAGAGGGAGAGAGATGGGGGAACAACCAGTTGGTAGAGCAGAGAGAACACACACAACGTTTATTAATTAAGTTTGTCATCTTATATGGGCAAGGTTTCTGGTGCCCCCAAACAATTAAAATAGTAACATCAAAGATAACCACAAGTATAATAATAAGAAGAAAAGTTTGAAATATTGTGAGAATTAACCAAAATGTGACACAGAGACACAAGTGAGCAACTGCTGTTGGAAAATGGTACCTATAGACTTGCTCAATGTGGTGTTGCCACAAATCTTCAATTCCTAAAAAGGCAATATCCATAAAGTGCAATAAAGTGAAGCACAATAAAACAAGGTATGCCTGGGGGCCGCCCGTGGTGCAGCAGTGACATGCACATGCTCCGCTTCGGCGGCCCGGGGTTTGCTGGTTCGGATCCCTGGTGCGGACGTGGCACTGCTGGGCAAGCCATGCTGTGGTAGGAGTCCCACATATAAAGTAGAGGAAGATGGGCATGGATGTTAGCTCAGGGCCAGGCTTCCTCGGCAAAAAAGACAAGGACTGGCAGCAGTTAGCTCAGGGCTAATCTTCCCCCCAAAAAACAAACAAAAAAAACCAAAAAATGAGGTATGCCTGTAATGCAAATGTGTTTATTTGGTTTGTAATTTTAAATTGATTTCAGAATTTGATATGAAATATACTGTAAAAGTAAACATTAATTTTGGAAAAATATATTGAATAATATTAAAACATTAAAACATACATTAAAACATTAATTTTGAAAGATATATAATTATGTAAGTGATTTTTAGGTTTTTGTTATTGTATTAGATTCTTTACCATGTTTTAAATTGTTGAGTAACATACTACTTGAGAATTTACAATGTAACGTGTTGTAATGATTTACATATATATAAATATATATATCTATGAAGGACTTAAGATATTAAATTATGTAAAGACTTTATGAACATATATTTTGCTTACTTTTATTTGCTTTCGGCTCTTAAAGGAATAAAACAAGTTTATTATCCTTAAGCATAATATATTTTGTCCTATTTATGAACTTGTTCACAAGTATATATTATTCTGTACAGTGGTAATTAGTGAAAAGTTTATATTTTATAGTTTTACTTAGCGTATCACACACACTTTTTATCATCCAAAATAAGTTTTGCATTTATTATTTTGAATGGTTGAATTATATTCTATCAAATGGGAATATCTTACTTTAATTAGTCATTTGTGTCTAGACTATTGTATTTTTCCCAACTTGTAGAAATACTGTTTTACTAAACATTAATTGTTTTCTTAGATTAAAGTCTTAGAGGTATGATTACTAAGTCAAAGAGTGTATTTTTTGTTTATATAAGATAAAATATCTTTATATTATTTTTGAAATTTTTGCCATTGTACATTTAGTGAACTGTGTCCATCTTCTTTCAAGACATTCGTGCTAGCATGGAGTAGTTTGTTTTCCTCATTAAATAAGTGTCAAATTGTATCTCACTACACATTTAATTTAATTTGTATTTTGAAATTATATTGTGCCTGTCAATTTTCTGCTTTCACATTAACTATTTTTCCCCTTGTATGAGTAGTTAGTTCATATGTTTAGCCCATTTTTCTTAACATATTTCTTACCAGTCTGCAGGGGTTCTTTATGGAATGTACATCAATAATGTAATTTATGCCACTGCGCCAAATAAAACTAGTGTAGGAGGGTTACTGGTAAATAAGATGTTTATTTTTGCCATTAGGCCATCCAGCATGAGTTTGAGGTCGCTTTTGTTCTTCCACTCTGTGGAGGTAACACAGGGATGAGGGTGAGGAGAGAGCCCTGTTTAGAACATTAATAATCATCATATTTAACCCCATTGAGACAGCAAAAAAATCATCTCTTTTGCTGTATGACAACAAATGCAACATCTTGGTGGTAATGATTTTTCATTGATCCATGACTCTAATAGAAACCATTTGCTTTTGGTCCACATGTGGATTTGAGATGGTGAAAACACGTGTTAAACTATGATTAAAATATTATGCTGTTGACTGGAGAAGATGAAAGATGAATTAGCCTGATCAGCCTGGGGAGAGCAGGGGGAGCCAAGTCCCGTCATTACATAAAGCCTTGTTCTTGGCACCTACCACTTAAGTTACAATGAACATAGTATGTACAACTGATTGATATCTACATCTGTGAGAATCAAAATGAGCATGTTATGCGCCAAGTATGTTTTAAGTGATATACAGAGAGAGATAGACTTAAGTTATCTGCTAATTCTCATGTAACCCATTGAGATGGGCATTATTATTTCTTCTATTTCACAAAGAAGGAAACTAAGGCCCCAAGAAATTGATCCAAGTCAAGAGGTTTATTAATGGTAGGACTGGAATATGAGTCTGGGCAGTTTATTTTAGTCTGTTCTCCAAACCACTATACTGAACTTCTCTAATGGAATTATTATTATTATTACTCTCGTTATTATAATGCATATAACAGAGTTGTTGAAAAATAATACTGATAAAATATTGAATTGCTGTATGTGATTATTGAATTATTACATGAATTAATGAGGTTTAATATTCTATACAGATTGTAAAACACTGAATGGCAACTTTGACTTTTAATGGACTTCCAGTAGAGGAGAGTCAGGAAGACGCGGGCTTTTGCAAAGCTCCATTTGATCTACACTGTTGTTTAACTTGGTGCCAGATTTATGGGTTAATCTCAGCACAGGACACAGCGAAGCTACCAGCTACTTGAAGTAGATCACTTAGAGCTATTACCTGCAGCTGCTGGTAGTGTGTAATACATTACGAGCAGCAAATAGCTGTCTGCGCTTCAATGGGATTAACAAGAAAAGTGGCTTTGACAATTCAAGTCTCCCAATAAGCCAGACCTCAATATTTTTTAATTTCTAGTACATTTTTCCTTTAAGTAAAGCTTTCCTAGTAACTTCTTAATTTTCTGTTTTAGCTTATATGTACACATAGTCCTGTAATTAACCTCAAGTTTATATAAATTCTTAAAACAAATTGTGTTTTTGTCTTCTATTCCCCAATAAAATGATTACTTTCTCATGTTTATTTTAATATGATGAGCTATAAATGCATGATCATAATCCTTACTATTGATCCCTATAATCTGATTAACTTTTGATGCTATATCTATTATAATGCAAGTTTATCTTGGTGCAATTTTCTTTTATGTTTTTAAAACAAAGCCCATAATGTCAAGACATTAATCTACCTTAAGGTGGGTAAACAGGGACAATATTAATAGCTTTATTAATCTGAACGTGTGGGTAAATCTATTTCTCCAATACTTTCGAGCTTTGTTAGAAACTAATTTCATAAGAGAATGTAGAGAATGTACAGCAACCAAGCAAAAACAACAATAATGTATTTCTAGCCCAATGTACATTTAAATTCTGTTAAAAAATGCATCATAGACACACAGATTACTAACAGGTAAATATCACCTTAAAGCAACGTTTCCCAAAAAGGGGTTGTTAGACCAGCAGAGAAATTTCCACTTGTTGAATTGTTAGAAATGCAAATTTTCTAGTCCTACCCCACACCTACTGAATCAGAAGTTCGGTAAGGAACCTAGCAATCTTTGTTTTACCTAGTTCTCCAAATGATTCTGGTCTACACTAGTTTGAGAACCACAACTTTAAAGGATTACTGCACTGCCCACAAATTGTCAACAAGTAAGATTTATAATTCAAGAGAATCTGCTCGTTTCCAATTTCTACTATTCTCCAGATGTTGAATCTCTCCTCATAGTCATCTTCTCATCTTGAACTTGACCATAACAGGGTGGTAATGAAGTTGTGTTATGGCCCTGAGAACTAGAGGTTGGGTCAAGGACAAATTTATTTTCGGATGAGTGAAGAGGAGTGGATGTAGTATTATAAACTAACAGTGAAGGATAACAATTGTTGGTGAGGAGATGGAGAAAAGGGAACCCTCGTGCACTGTTGGTGGCAATGTAAATTGGTACAGCCTCTATGGGAAATGGTACAGAGATTCCCAAACAAACTAAGTATAGAATTACCATATGATCCAGGATTCCCACTTCTGGGTATGTATTCAAAGGAAATCTTGAAAATAGGATCTTGAAGAGATAATCTGCACTCCCATGTTCGTTGAAGCATTATTCAAAATAGCCAAACTATGGAAACAACCTAAGTTTCTAATACAGATGAATGGATAAAGAAGATATGTTATATATAAACAATAGAATATTATTCAGCCACGAGAAAGAAGGAAATCCCACTCTTTAGGACAACATGGATGGACTTTGAGGGCGTTGTGCTATGCAAAATTAGCTAGACAAAGACAAATGCTGGATGATATTACTTATATGCAGAATATAAAAACAACAATAATAAGTCAAACTCAGGGAAACAGAGAAAAGTAGTTGCTAGGAGCTGGAGAGTAGGGGAAATAGGGAAATGTGGGTAAAAGGATACAACCTCTCAGCTATAAGATGAATAATGTCTGAGGATCTAATGTATAACATGGTGACTATAGTTGATTATACTGTATTGTATAATTGAAATTTTCCAAGAAAGTAGAATTTAAATGTTCTCACCCCCCTCCCCCCAAAAACACTATAAATATGTGAGATGATGGATGTGTTAATTAACTAGATGGGGGTAACACTTGCACAATATTTATGTATATCAAATCACCATGATGTACACTTTAAATATCTTACAGTTTTGTATGTCAATTATACCTTAATAAAGCTGAAAAAAAGTGAGCACTTGAAATTGGGTATACTTTCACAAAGTTGCTTTAGCTCTCAAGCGAAGACCTGTAAAAATGGGGCAAATGGATCACAGGAGGTTTAAGTTTGCATTATTTATATTATTTGCTGTTTCACCCGAGCACCCAAGCCATTTCATGACTGGCTTTGATGTGATGAATGGCAAGGCTGTTATTCCCGGAAGTCCTGTCATTGAGGCCCGTGATTCACAGTCACTTACTGGTTGCATATTTTTGTCCAAGTAATATAACTTCTTTAAATTTAGGTACCTATTTTTTATGATGTATTATTGAACTCCAATCTAGCTGATTTATTGTGAGCTCTTTACCTTTATTTAAATAATCATATAGTTTTATTTAATGTTATAATTGTAGAGCCGATTTAAAATATAAAGCTCCTAGATTTTAGTATAATATTTTTTCTTATCATCTATTTACATGGCTGCTTATTATTTACAATGCATTTTCACATGTATCTTTCTTCATTCAACCACAGAGCAAGAGTATGTTAAACTGAGAGGCATCGGTGTGACATTTATCCTGATGAAGACACAGGGACGACTGGCGGCTGGAAGCTGCCTTCTCTAAGTTGTTCTGTGTGGTTGGGCTGAAGATAAACCCAAAGGTTATAAAATTATCATCACTCTTAAATAAAGGGAACAATTTTTAAGAAGGTGAAAGAGGGTTTTTGTGTAATTTGAATTCAATTTTGCTTGATTTGAAGGAGGAAATAAACAATAATCTTTCTCTGTATGAAAATAATCTGGCTGCCGCTTTGAGCTCTAATCAACCTAAATTGACTTTTTACTTGTTAATTTGCATCTTGGTTTACCCTTTCTTCTGGGAAATCCATAGGGATGTGAATTTCCATTTTTTAAGTATCCATTTAATCTTTTCCCCCCTCATCATATCTATTAAAATATAGACTTAAAATGTGAAAATACTTCTTTTAATGTTAAATTCCAAACCTTGGAGAAAGTGTGGAAAACATATCAAGCATTCATTGTTTACTAATTTAATTGAAATTAAACAGACACATCAATAAAACACAGCAATATTGGTTAAATGCAGTACATTGCGCATACAAATGCTGTATGAAAATGTTTTATGTTGCTCCCGAATTACTTTGAATCCTGAATATTTCCCAAACTTATGTTTGTAGTTATAACTCTTATTCTTTAGTCACAGTGAAATAATTGATATTATAAATTGATGATTTGCAATTGCTGTAGACTAACTTTGCAAAGTAGAAATGACATTCTTGTTCTGTTGTTCACTCCCTATTCTAAAATAAATAGAAAAGAGACAAATAATGAAGAATTGCATGTTGAACCATGATATGCCTTCATTAGAAGGGAGAAATTTTCTTCATTTTCTTGTAATATATAGACCTATATTTTTTCACTTTTTTTCAAAATTGCTAAGGGTCTGAAATATTTAAATTATATATTTATATATATATGTAGTATTTATACATATAGTAAATATATATTGCAATATGTTCTTATATAATATACATATTGTTGACACAACAATTTGATTATGATGCTTTTATGTTTTCTTTGTATTTATTTTGCTTGGGGTTTATTGAGATTTTTGAAGCTGTGGGTTTATAATTTTTACCTTATTTGGAAAAATTTTGACCACTTTTCTTCAAATATATTTTCTAGTTCATGACTTCTCTCTCTTCTTGTCTGGAACTTCAATTACATGTCTGTCAGATAGGCTGATATCCCATAAATTACTCAGACTCTGTTTGTTAGCTGCTGTTTTTTTCTTTATGTGCTTCAATTTGTGTACTTAATATGGCTGTATCTTCAAGTTCACTGATCTTTCTACCATGTTTAATTTGCTTTTAATTTTAACCAGCGAATTTTTAATTTCATGTTATAATTTTTGATTCATTTGTCTTTATGTTTATGTATATGTGTTTTGCATATTATATTTTATTCCTATCTTTTCCTCTTTAATTTCAGTATTACTTCTAATTTCCTAAGTATTTTCACAATAATTGTTTTAAGGAAATTGTCTTCTAATTCCAGTATTTCTACCATTTTTTGTTCTCTTTTTATTAACTGATTTTTATCCAGCTTATGGATCACATTTTCTGTTTGTGTGTTTTTTTTTTGATGGGGGAGGGTTGCATGACTATTTTTCATTAGATTCTGGCATTGCATTTATTATATTCTTAAGTATCTGTATTTTCTTGTCTTCCTCTATAGAATTTTGAGCTTTGATTTGGCAGGCAGTTAAATTGCTTGTTTCTGGCTTATGCTTAAGCTTTAGTAGGATAGTCCTGAAAAGTTGCCAGGAAGCCCAGTTAAATTTGAAATTCAGAGAAGCAACAAATCATTTTTTCAGGATAGGAATGTCCCACGCAATACTATAAATTTTAAAAAATGGGGCATTAAGCTGAACCTTCAATTGCAATATTTGAGACATATAAAACAGTGTTGTTTATCTGAAATTCAGATTGACTAGGCATCCTATGTTTTCATTTGCCATTTTGGCAATCCTAGAAGTAGTCTACTGCCAGTCTCTGCTACATGACCCAGGTCTTCACCCAGATCGCTCTGCTTTGGCGGGTTGGAAATTGATCATCTCCTATCCTTCTCTGACTTCTAGTAATTTTTCAGCTTATAGCTTGCTGGCAGTTTTTCTTTACCTGACCTTGCATATTTTCATCCTATGCCTGTGCAGCTTAGTCTTCAGACAAGGACTTAAAAAGACTATTGTACACATTTCTTGGACTCTGTTTAGTTTCCTATGGCTGTGACAAATTACTATAGATTTGATGTTTTAAACCAATAGAAACTTATTCTCTCACTGTTATGGAGGGCAGAAGTCTAAAATCAGTATTATTGGACTGAAGACATATGGTCACTATAGCTGTGTTATATCCATTTAAAAACGGGCAGATTTGGGGTCCAGTCTGGTAGTGTAGTGGATAGGTTCATGTGGTCCCATTCAGCGGCCTGCAGCTCATGGGTTTGAATTCTGGGTACGGACCTACACCCTGCTCATCAAGCCATGCTGTTGTGGTGTCCCACATACAGAATAGAGGAAGATTGGCACAGATGTTAGCTCAGGGCCAATCTTCCTCACACACACTAAAAAGGGCAGATTTTTACCATGTTCAACACACTACTGTCCATTCTTCAAAATACACTCTGTTTCTCACCTTATTGCTATTGTCTATTAGCACACTATCCCATATTCTTGAAATTGCTTTCCTTCCATTGTTCACTAAACAAATTTCTAATTAGCTCTCTTCTTTTCTGAGAAACTCTACTTTAATGCCCTTCTGTAAATAGTTAGCACATCATCACACTGCACTTACCTGTTATATTATATATATTTTGTAAGTACCCTTTATATTCCTTTAATTACTTGTATACACCATTGCGAAGTTACAGAAAGCATAGTCCACAAGACCACTCTGAGATTTGATAATTTGCTAGGAGGACTCACAGAATTCACTAAAAACTGTTATACTCACAATTATGGTTCATTAGAGCTAAAGGATACATATTGAAACCAGCCAAGGGAAGAGGTCAGAGGTCAGAATGCAGGAAAGATCCAAATATGGCCTCTCCCTGTGGAGTCATGAACATCCTTACTTTTCTGGTGTCGATGTGTGACAATACACATGCAGTACTGTCACGCAGAGAAGCTCACCTGACTCTGGGTGACCAGAAATTTTATTGGAGCGCTATTGTTGATGTCTGCATAGCTGACCTTAGTCTCCAGTCCTTCCAGAGGTAGAACAGATACCATGTGGCACAAAGGCCTTGCCATAAATGACGTTATTAGATTGTCAAGGCCTCCAGGTAAACAAAGACACTCTTATCAGGTAGGACATTCCGAGGGTATAGAGACTACCTCCTTAGCTGAGGCAAAGTCCAAACCTCTGTTTGGGTAAGTTTAATTCTTTATTACAATTTTTACTTACTAGACTTTCGTATATTTCATAATTATGAGCACAGCACCGAACAATAATAGGCATTCAATAGACATTTTCATATTAATGAATAAATATTTTTAAATAAATGAATATGTGAATGCGATATATGTTAATGTAACTTTCAGTATGTGATTCCTGTTTTCTCAGCATATGTAGTATCATTTTAAGGTAAAAGAGCAAATATAATAAATCAAAATCTAAGTAGTAAACACAAATTGTTTATGTTTGTCAGTTGGTATAATGCCAATTTGAAGCAAAGATCATTTCTTATTATGTGTATAAGGGAAAGTATGAGACAGAATAGAAGGAGGTGAGCTAAAAGATTAGTTCAAACCAAGGACACCAAGTTTTGAAGGTCCTTTAAAAAAATCCTTATTTTGCATGAGTGAATTCTAGCTGTGATGCCAAGTCTCTATTTGAAAAAGTCTATGTGGAATGTCTAAAGGGATCCTAATTAGAATGTTTTTTAATGACCTGCAAACAAAAGGGGAATTCAAGCTGCTCCTCACGTAAGTAATGCAATTTCTTCCTGAAGGTTGAGAATTTCTCTTTGGCTGATATAAGCATGTGTCCATCATTTTGAGAAAAAGCTGTAAAAATTACAAGCAAGTCTTCTTTAGGATCGTTAGGGACTGAATTTTATCCCCTCAAATTCATATGTTAAAGTCCTAACCCCCAGGACCTCAGAATGTGACTATACTTGGATATAGGGCTTTTAAAGAGAGGATTAAATAAAAATGAGGCTGTTAGGTGGACTCTAATCCAATATGACTAGTGTCCTTATAAGAAGAGGACAAACGAAGAGACATCAGGATACGTGCAGACAAAAGACCATGTGAGGACACAGCGAGAAGGGGGCCTTCTGCAAGCCAAGGAAAGAGACCTCAAAAAAAAAACGACACCTGCCGATACTTTGATCTTAGACTTCTAGTTTCCAGACTGTGAGAAAATGTATTTCTGCTATTTAAGTTACCCAGCTTGAGGTATTTTGCTATGGCGGCCCTAGCAAACTAATGTAAGGATCCTCTGCAAACTCCACAAGAAGCTGTTTATTATGCTTCCAAGACCAGCCCATGAAGAATCAATTGAAAATTAAATACAACTGAAAGCTCTAAATCTTGACACCTGCTAGAAATGGTTCATCTTAAATGCTTATACTACTTAAAAATCAAAGCAATAGCAGTAAATGAGGGTGAGATTTCAAGAATTCTCTCTCACAGATATCTGAGAGCCTGATGCTGTTTGAGACTGCTGGCAGTAATTATACCCGGGGATAGACTTCTTTCATAGATATCAACATCTTTAAGTTAAAATACAGCAGGACTTCTAATAGTTAGAATCACCACAATGTAATCTTTATTAAAAGCAGTTAGAGAGAAGCGATACACTGTTGCATATTGGAAGGATCTTTGAAAAGATATTAATATGTGCCTAAACTTTTTGCAATGTTAGAAGAGCTATTAAAAAAAAGTTGAGCCTCTTAGGATACGTTGGCTTTCAGTAAATCTATCATATTAATACGGTAGATTAGTCACCACTGCTTAGTGAATCATAGCTGTTTTTACATAGCGCTCTACTGGGCACTGTCTTGTTCTAGATGAAGAAATTATGCTCATGTTGTATAATCTTTTCTAACCAGTAATAATTTTTACAAGTTGGAAGATGGTCTAAGTCTTATCCAAGTATGAGCTGGTTGCAACTTAAGTCTGTTTTGTCTTATTTTGATTAGTTTCCAATGCCTTTTATATACAACATCACATTTTGAGAACCATGGAGAGAACATCTCCTGAGTTTGTGAAGGGAAAGAAATTCAGCTACAAATGAAGCATAGTAGCCAAAGCTGCTATGAACAGATATTCCTTTCTGCTCCTCACTTTACTTACTACTCTTACTTTTGCTCCCCCCTTGACAACTTTTACTGCATCAAAGTAAATCAGTCCTCAGTAATAAAACTCTGCTTATGCATAAAAACATTTGAACTAAGTTACCAAAAAAAGTAGTTTTGATCCAGCTGGTTACTTGTGTTCATCTTCCCTCTCTCCATTCCATCTCCTCATCACATGACTCAAAATTGGATTTTAAATGTATCCCTAATTTGGTTACTTTTCATGAGCTGTGGTCAAATGTATCTAAACTTTAAGTGAAATTCTGTGTGCTCACTTCTGAGGTTAAAAAAAAAGAAAGCATTTCATGTGAAGTCTGAATACTTTATTAGCACGATGTGCAGAAGAAGGCAGTTTGGGTCTAGAGGAAGGCAAAATATGAAGTGAAGGCGCAGACGTGCTAGGGTCTCCACGAAGTTTTACCACGCCTGGTGATCTCATTCTCTAGCATAGAGCTGTTTATCCTTTTTCCTGATCAAATCTCCCCTATTCCTCACTTTGTATATTATTTGTCACTTCTAGGTCACTACAGATTCTGAGGTTTGTGTTTCTAAAAATGTCAAAGTATATACCTTTAAATTTGATCCTATCATCTGTGGTCCTTGAGTGAGAGCATCATGTAATAAACTGGATTATATATAAATATAATATATATTTGTACAGATAGATCCAGACACTGGATTCTAAGGTGCAGAGAGATTTCGAGTTTTGTCCAGTTCTACGTAAAGATAGTTATTTGACTTAGAGAGGCTCCCTTAGTCTTGCTGGCTCAGTTTTGCATCTGAATAAAGGGAGTTGACATTAACCAGAAGTTTACTCCACCAACCTAATAGCCACTTCTTCCCCCAACACAAAAGAAGTATTAAGAATGAATACAGAGTTCCTGATTTTTAATTTTACTTAAAAAGGATCTTAAAAAGAGACTTACTGTCACCACCATTTTAATAAAGAGAACACAACTTAATAGCAGAAAATGCCAACAAGACATCATAGAGTAAAGCTGAGTATTTTCTAAGAAATTGCTGCTGCCTGTAATATTTTTCCCTGATGCTAATTTGTATGTTTTGGCCATTAATCAGCATTAATCTATGCACAAGCACTTAGTCTAGTTTGGGAAGCACTAGTCTAATTCATTTGTTCTCATAACCAGCAGGACTAGTTCAAAGGGGTTGTTGGGTGCCACTCACAAAATTTCTGACTTGATCGTTCGTGATGGGGACCTGATAATTTGCATTTCTGACATGTTACCTGGTGATGCTGATGCTGCTTATCTGGGGACCACACTTAGAGAATCAAGGGTCTAGATAATTTATAATATTCTTACTATACAAACTTTTATGATTGTACTGATTCTTCTATCACTAATCATAAGCAAATCAGAGAGACACAGCAGGAATTGTCATGAATAAATTTAACATATTTTCTGTCTACTAAAGATTTTCAGAGTCAAGATTTAAAAAGTTATTTATGCAATATATTCAACTTGTAGCTAACATGAGAAAATTTGAGCTTAAATATTACTTTTTGGTATACAAGTGTTATAAAGTGTGCAGTATTTACCCAATTACCCAATTAAAATTTAAGATTCTGCAGAAGAAATAACACCAGACAAAGAAAAGTAAGTCAACAAAAATTCTCTAGTAAGTATATTTTTAAAATTTAGAAAATCATAAATCAGAAAAAATTACCATAATCTGGTTCTTTTAAGGTCTTATATGTGACAGTGGTTTTGGCTTTTTAAATTTTATATATGATTTAAATGAAAATGAAATAGATGTGTAAAACCTTTTTAATTTAAAAAAAGTGACTTCTTTTGAAAGGAGGAGAAATTTCACAATATTGGAAAGCATATTTTTCTAACTAGCAATATAGGACTATTTCAGGATATAAATACCCCATAATTATTTGCTTGAAAAACTAGACAAGGAGGCAATCAAACATAATTAATAGTGTTGCACTATAACTTTAATAGTAGTGTGTAAATGCCAAAGGCAGGATATCTGACCTTAGCATTGTAATGTCATAGATGTTTGACATTAGACCCTATGCCCCCATCTAGCAAGCCTATTGCACAGGCCAAAGGAGCAAAATACCCGCCTTTTAGTATTCAGCTGTTACCTTGACAACTGGTAATTGGTATTAACTGTTGTTTCATTCGTAAAGTGAACTAGTTTCTTTAACAGGCATTTTTATGAACAGTAGTTAGCTTAAATATGTAATTGTGGGCAGCTCAGCGCAGTTGGCATTGTACATGCAGATGGTTGAAAATGTCACTGTAATTGCTTTTTATGATTTTAACTACAATATCCATTCATCGAGCAAATGTGTGGCACTTAATTTTCTGAGGGTTAGGAGTATGGAAATAGTTTCTTTTTCTTATTTGCCATGTTTCTTTCCCTGCCATAATTTTATCATCTCTCTTTCTATTTATATTTAGCTTTGCAATTTTTCTTCTAAAACTATTCGTTTTTGCAGATTATATTAGATTTAAGGGAGACGGTATGAGCAGATATTCAAATGAACAAATGAAAGAAAACGATCTTACAATGATGTTATTTACAATTTACGTTTTGGATATTAATATACACCATGTAGATCTAAGGCTTTGGATGAAAAGCTTTAAATTTTACACCACTATTGCAGGAAATAATTAAGGAGAGAATGCATTCTTAGTGGAGAAAGGCACAGTATTGACCTTAGGCAGAGCATTTATGTTATCAAAGGATGAGAAAAAGAAAGGATAAATACCAACCTGGAACTTACTATTCTTTATACTATGACACTGGGGGCTATAAAAGCCAGGTTGCTTTGGAAGATACTGCCTTTCTATTGATTAAGATTTCACCTAGAAATTAAGGGACATTCTAGTTATCACATCTAACATTCCAACCAATGCTTCCTGGTTAAAACACACAATTGGAAGTGTCCCCAAAAGAGGAACAAAGAAAGCAATTGAGCAAATAGTTTAATCCAAGTGAGAACTAATGACTGTGTCAGAGGAGAATAATGAAAGAAATGTTCCAGAGATATTTCCAAAGTAGTGTTTATAAAATGTGGCGATCACTGAATATGTGGTGGTGAAAAGCAGATGTGCTTAAGTCCAAGTTTCTGTGAGCAAATAGGTGGCATTTTCTGCACTAACACAAATAAGGTAATTGGAGTATTTGAATTACCAGTGAATATTTAGGTACGAATAACCAGTAGACAATTGGAAAGAGAAATTTAGAATGGAAGAGGGAAGTTTGAATTGGAAAAAGAGATTCAGAAGACCTCAGTCTACAAATCGCAAGCCGATAGTGTAAAGGTGGAATAGATTATCGAAGGAGGGTATATGAAACAATACAAGAACAGAATTGGAGCAGATCCCTGGGGAACATCAATATTTGAAAGGGATTAAAAGAAATGTCTTTCTACCAAATTTTTAAAGAACAAATATTACTATTCTTCACAAAATCTTCCCAAAAAATAGAGAGGGAGAGATAATTTCTCATCTTACTTTATGAGGCCAGTAATTCCAAAGCCAGACAAAGATATCATAAGAAAACTCTGAGCAAATATCATTCATAAATATAGATGCCAAATTTTTAAACAAAATATTAGCAAACCAAATCTAGCAACATATAAAAAGGATTATATACCAGATCAAGTAGAGTATATCCCAGAAATTCAAGATTGGTTTAGCACTAAAAGACTAATTAATGCAATACAACATAATAGTAGAATAAAGGGCAAATTAGATGATTATCTCAGTAGAAAGGTAACAATCATTTGACAATATCCATATCTATTTGTGATAAAACAGTCAACGAACTAGAAATAAAAAGGAGCCTTCTCAATCTGATAACGGGCATCCATAAAAAAACTATAGCTAAAATCATACTTAATGGTGAAAGAGTAAATGCTTTCCCCCAAAGACTGGGAACAGGGGAAAGATATTCACTGTCATTACTCCTATTCAGCATTGAACTGGAGATTCTACCAGTGCAGTAAAGGAAGGAAAACAAACTAAAGGCATCTAAATTGGAAAGGAAAAAATAAAACTTTATTGTCTTTATTGGCAGATAACATGACTGTACGTGTAGAAAGTCCTAGAAAATCCACAAAACCACTTGTAGATCTAATAAACAAATTCAGCAAGTTCCAAGGATATAAGACCCGTGTAGAAAAATCAACTACATTTCTATATACTAGAAATGAACAATATTAAAATGACATTCATAATTCAATCCACATTAGCATCAAAAAGAGTAAAATGCATAGGAATAAGTTTAACAAAAAGTACAAGACTTGTACACTGAAAATTGCAAAACATTATTGAGAGAAATTAAAGTTCTAAATAAATGGAGAGATATTCCATGTTCGTGGATTGGAAGATTCAATATTTCCAAGGTGGCTATCCTTATAGAAGTCCTAGCAGACATTTTCCAGAGATTAGCATTCTAACCCTAAAATTTATGTGAAAATGAAAATGACCCAGAATATCCACAACAATTTTTAAACAAACAATGAATGTAAGGGACTTGCGATTCCCTGTTTCAAAATTTATTATGGAGCTACAATAATCAAGGTAGTGTGGTAATACCATAAGCATAAACATTTAGATCTATGAAATAGAAGTGTCTATAAAGAAAAATTATCTTTATGGTCAATTGGTTTCCAACAAAGGAACCAAGAGAATTCAATGAAAAAAGGTAGTCCTTTCAACAAATAGTGCTGGGACGTGTGGGTAGCCACATACACAAAGATGGATTTAGACCCAACTCCATACAATACACTCACAAAAAAATATAACTCACAGCAAATTGTTGAGCCAAAGATAAACAATAAAATTATAAAATTTTAGGGAAAACATAAGAGAAAATCTTTAAAACCTGAGTTAGGCAAAGACTTCCAAGACAGGACAACAAAAGCAGAATTTTTATTTTTTTATTTAATTTAATTTTTTTTGAGGAAGATTAGCCCTGAGCTAACTACTGCCAATCCTCCTCTTTGCTGAAGAAGACTGGCCCTGAGCTAACATCCATGCCCATCTTCCTCTACTTTGTACATCAGATGCCTACCACAGCATGGCTTTTGCCAAGTGGTGCCTTGTCTGCACCCGGGATCCGAACTAGTGAACCCTGGGCTGCGGAGAAGCAGAATGTGCGAATTTAACCACTGCGCCACTGGGCCAGCCCCAAGCATAATTTTTAAAAAGGGAAAAAGTAATGTATTTAACTTCATCAACATTTAAAACACTTACCTTCAAAATATGCTATCACAAAAATAAAAATTAAAGCTACAAGATTGCAGAGAAAATATTTGAAAATTAAATTCATATAAAAGACTGTATACAGAATATATAAAGAACTCAGAATTCAATAATGAGACTAACAATCCATTCTACAAATGGGCAAAAGGTTTAAGTAGCCATTTCACCAAAGAAGGTATACAAGTGGCCAAGTAAGCATGTGAAAAGAGATTCATCATCATTATTGATTAGGAAAATGCAAATTAAAACCACAATGACACACAACTTCACATCTACTATAATGTTAAATAGATGGAAAATAGCAAATGTTGGCAAAGATATGGAGAAATCAGAACTCTTGTACGTTGCTGGTGGGAATGTAAAATGGCACAGCCACTTTGGAAACAGTTTAGAGTTTCTTGAAATATTAAATATAAGTTTACTTTACAACCCAACTATTCTACACTAGGTATCTCCCCCAAAATCGTGAAAACATATATCTACACAAAAACTTGTACCTGGATGTTCATAGCAGTGTTATTCACAATAACCAGGAAGTGACAACAATCAAAATGTCCGTAAAGTGATAAATAGTAAAATATGTGGTGCATTCATTCAATGGAATACTATTTGGCAATAAAAAAGGAATAAACTATCAATACATGCTACAGCATGGATGATCCTTAAAAATATCATGTCAAGTGAAGAGGCCAGATTCAAACAACTATATGTTGTATGTATACAGAAACAGAAAAAAGATTAGGTTTTGCCTGGAACTGTATTGGGAGTGGGAGGGATCAGGGTGGGAGGAGAGGTGATTGACTGCAAAGGGGCATGTGGGATTTCTTTGTCGTGATGGGAATGTTGTAAAACTGGATTCTGTTGATGGTTACACAATTCTGTAAATTTACTAAAAAGCATTTAATTGTATACATTATTTACTGTCTGAAATGCAATTCCAAACCAGGGTAATATAAGTTAAGGGAAAGAAGAGATGTTTTTGTTTATCTTCCAGAGGCGGACAGCTCTCAAAACAGAATTCTGTGAACATGACTTCTATATAAGAAATTTTAAAAGTAGGAAGGGGAGGGTCCTGCCTGGTGGCGCAGCAGTTAAGTGAGCATGTTCTGTTTTGGTGGCCCGGGGTTCGCCAGTTCAGATCCCCGTGCGGACGTGGCACCCCTTGCCAAGCCATGCTGTGGTAGGTGTCCTACAAATAAAATAGAGGAACATGGTCACGGATGTTAGCTCAGGGCCAGTCTTCCTCAGCAAAAAGGGGAGGATTGGCAGCAGATGTTAGCTCAGGGCTAATCTTCCTCAAAAAAATCAAAAAATAAAAAAAATAAAAAGTAGGAAGGGGAAAGGTGTTTCAGTTAAACACAGCTGTAGGCATATGTAACACATAGAAACATAAAGTGAAAACTATATTCAAAATGTGAAAGCAAATAGATTAAGGAGTTTCCCATCATTGTATGTGTAAAATGGATCAAACTGATTGATATATAAATATATTTAATATGTTATATTCAATATTAAAAAACCCATAAGTGAACTGAGTCTTAAAAGAATCCAGATGAGATATTCATTTGTTTACAGCATGACTTTATGAGAATGATACAAATTTTATCTGGCTCTGGAAATTCGCTAAACTAGAAATCTCTTTATTGTGCATGTGGGCCTCTTGACCATAGTAGATGTATAGTTGAAGAATTCATGTATTTAAATAATCTGTTCTTATATCTAGATTCCCAGACTGGATACTATGGCCCATCCCAATAAAGATTTAAAGAAAGCCATTGGCATTTAATAGCATAAATAAATGAACAAGGGTGATGATTTTAAACTTATTTAAACTAAAGTTCAGATTTACAGGAATGAATGTTTTCTTTTTTCCATCTGAATGTTCCGACAAGAGCCCGGTTGCTATAAATGTGTGTGTGTGTCGTGTGTGAGAGTGTGCTGTTTGTGTGTGTGTTGGGCACAGAGGGATGGTGGGTGGGGAGAGGGTGTGAGGGCAGAATTGGAGGAAAAAAATCCAATACATATTTTTTTCCTAAGAGATTTGTTTAAAATGCTGTCTTGAGTACATTTTCTCTCACTACTTTTCTCAATTGCTGCTTGTGTAAGAAGCATGAACTCATGAGAGAAAAAAATCCTCCAGGAAAACCTGCAAAGAGACTCATTATGCAAAAACCTTGAAAAATGCTTCCATAAGTTGTCTTTAATCATTACCGAGGCAGAAGTTAGGTGAGTTATTTTGTAACTATTTTTTCTTTTGCCAGAAATTCTTCATTTGTAATAAAATTGTAGGTAGTTTCAAGATCAGCAAATAACTAATTGAATATTTAAAGGTTGTATTGCTACATGTTTTCAATTTCATGAAAAAGGACATTTCCTTTTACTTCAAATATGATTTTTTTCCTTTAAATTTGATAGGATAGTGATTTTCACTCAACATTATAACATTGCATTGTCAATCGTGTGAAGAGCAAAGGCTGAATATATATACAGTTTAATTAAATTGAATTCAATGATGAAATATTACAAATACTTTTTTTTAATATATGAATGTTTCGTTTTTGTGAAGTTCTGGTGCAATTCTACATGTAGTGACTTTTACTCTTTTTTTTTTTTAACAATGGAGTTAATTAGCATCTGTTTTCCAATGATAACATTCAGAAGATATGGTTTTTACTTAAAGTGCTTTTGAACACAGAGGGTGCTTTTGCTTGGACAGATTCCAGATCTGTCATTACTTTAGACTGGTTGCTAAAAACAGCTTTTAACTGTGAAATTAAAGGTAATATAAGCCATTACATATAAAATAATATAGTTTTAAACGTCTTCTTTTGATTCTTGTCATTCCCCCCATATTGTGCTTTCTGCTGAAATCATAAAATATGAACTTTATCTTTGAGCTTTTATTCTCTAAAGTTTCTATATTCATGAGATGTTAGAAACTATTTATTTTATACCATGACAGTTACAATTCTTTATTTTTATTTTGTAATTGGATGTTATCTTTTTTATTACTCTACTTATGTTTTTTACTGTTTAGATAATCAATATGAAAAGTTTTTTAGATTTTACTATAATGTGCATGGAGATATATATATTATCATGATAAGGACTTTCAGCATGAGATCTACCCTCTTAAGTTCTTGAGTATACAATACAGTATTGTGAATTGCAGGCATGATGTAGTACAGCAGATTTCTAGAATGCATTCATCGTGCATAACTTGGATATTATCTTTTTATTATGTTTAATAAAATTCAAAGTTTGTACAAAGGAAATAAAATTTTTGCATTGATGGTTATGCTTTTAGAGCATTGAATAGTCTATAAAGAATTTTGATTTTGACTTCACAAATTTACAAGGGCCATTATAATAGTAGTCTGAGGAAAGTCCTTATTGTATAGCAAAATGCTTAGGCTAAATTCATTTCTTAAACATAGATAATGAAAAGAAAATTTCTTTTTTTTGTTTTTTCATGCATTTGATTGACCGATGCATGGAACATGTCCCTGTTTCTCAATGGTCACATGAGAAGATTTTCAAAGTGTTTACCTTTGCTGTACTCTTAGAAACTAATTTAAGGTTACTTCTGCTTTGTTGAAGGATCAACTGAATGTCATATGAAATAATATTTAGATCAATAAAAGAGAATTGCTAGGGAATCTACCTGCTGATTGATTTATGATCTCATGATGAGGTTTTAGAAACTAAATTAAACACACATACAGACACACACACACACACAACTCATGGCTTATGGACTTTTCTAAGGGAAATGATCTATGAGGGAGCTTGTATGGGACATTGCAATCTACATTGTGTTGATGTGGTACAAGCGATTTAATTTCTGGAAATAATGGAATAGTGATTGTCAACTTAATTTTTGATGTGTTTAATTATAATTTTAGTCTAAATTTATTTTCCTTTTATTGTCTATTCTAGTAAATACGCGGTTGAAAGGAAAAAAGTTATCATAGAATAATTTTTGACTATTTGCTATATTTTAAAACGAATTGGAATACAATATTTAAGCTTTTTCTTTTTTGGTCAAATTATATCAAATAAATAAAACTTTTACATATTTTTGTCCAAAATTGCACTATAAATTTTGAACTTTAATCCTCTAAAAACAGTGCAAAAATACTTTTTTATGCATGAATTCTTCACGTAAATTCCATTTGAAGTATTCTTTGCATAAGAGCTCCAAAATTATGTGGAAAGGAAAACAATGAAGGGTAAGTTATCTTTTAAGTATTGTGATAGATATTACCCCCAACTAGGGCTGGCCCTGTGGCCAAGTCGTTAAGTTCGTGTGCTCTGCTGCAGGCAGCCCAGTCTTTCGTTGGTTCGAATCCTGGGCGTGGTCCATGGCACTGCTCATCAAACCACGCTGAGGCAGTGTCCCACATGCCACAACTAGAAGGACCCACAACGAAGAATATACAACTATGTACCGGGGGATTTGGGGAAGAAAAGAAAAAAAATAAAATCTATAAAAAAAAAATATTACCCCCAACTAAATCTATAGATTCTCTTTTCCCACAACTGGGTTTTAGTTTCAATCAGATTACTAAAGTCAAATGCTTTCACTATTTTTATTTGCTCTAATAAGTTAGGAGTTGGTGAAGACTGACCAGCTGTGGCAAAGAAAATGTCAATATAACCTAAACCTCTTGGACTGAATTTCATACAGGGGCTGTTTGCCATGAAAATATCACAATGGTACCAATCCACAGTGTAAGCTTGAACTGAAGTAAAATCTCGATCGATTCCTTGAAGCTATTGTTTTAATAAAGGAATTTTCCTCGGATTCTTGAGCATGAGCAAGGGTCCTGTGTGTTTGGAATTGCTGTCTATATGGCACAATTTGTGAAATGTGACAGTGTGCAAAGAGCAAGCAATCAGGGCTCAGAAAAAGAAAAGAGACCAATCACATCTGGGGATATAAAACAGAATCAGCATAAAAACAGCCTGGTGAAGGATTTTTTGATCTTAATAATCTGTGATCCAACTCTGCCTTCTGAATTCAACCAATGGTGAAGCTCAACTGATGCCATCAGACTGACTAGGGCCCTGAGGACATTTTGGTGTTTAACAATTCTGGACTAGCTCCTTTTCCAAAGCCCCAGCCTGCAGAGCTTAGTTCCAGTATCTTTGATGAGACTTTCCTCCCTTGTCTGTCATTTAAATTCTATATAACCTTCACTATACTATGCCTCAAGTTGTTATTTTTCTTTTTCATTTGATACCTTAAAAAAAAACCAAATTAAGACCAACTGTTATAAAATATTACCCATTAATACTCCCTTATAAAGATTGTCTCTTAATACTTAACTGGCTTCCTGCATTGACTAGGCAAAGTCTGACTAAAGCATAGCTTGGTCAGCTTTGATGCTAGCTCAGAACCTGGCATAGTGGGGTTATAGAAACAATTATTTAGAGTTTATAAGATAACTCATTATTAAAATGTTTATTTTTCCTGAAAACATATTTTTGATCATTGTGTAAATGGATTTAAAAAGTGAAACTTTACTTCTTATATCTAATTATCTAAATTGAAATTATTTTGCTTCCAATGCATAAATGATAACTTCTAATGCCTATATGATAATTTTGTAATGGGCACAAAATTGTTCAAAAACACTATCATTGTCTTCTGATAATTAGACTTCATTTCCATTTTAAGCTCCATGTTCCCTTAAATAGCAAAAATGAATCTCCATGTACTTGAGGTTTGTCTCATTTTATCTTATCCAGAGACTGGGTCTAAACTTTGGAAGTCAGAAAAGTTTTCCTAAGGGCAAAGACATTGAGATGAACATCTTGTCTTTGGAGTCCCTCATCCATTGATACCAGCATCTGCTGATTCATCCTTGTACTTGGTGTATTTGGTGCATCCTTGTCTTGAGTTGTTGGCCCAAACAGGTGACAGTGGAACTCTCTATTGTTTCAAACACAAGGTGGCC
Source organism: Equus quagga (assembly GCF_021613505.1). Lineage (NCBI taxonomy): Eukaryota > Metazoa > Chordata > Mammalia > Perissodactyla > Equidae > Equus > Equus quagga. The sequence goes on along the minus strand of NC_060269.1, from coordinate 53,415,255 downwards.
CTTTACTGTGTTGGTCTCAATTGCTTAACTTGGGAAATTCTCTGAGATATTTTTGGCATGTCAGTATGGATACAAAATGGATTTTTTTCCTTCATGGCATGATAGTTTTGGGAAAGGCTTTGATCTTACCCACTCAGTAGGCTTTATCATAGGACTAATGCCCTCCCCTTTTGTATTCCTAGAGCTGCCAGGGGGTTCCGTCATCCTCATCCTCAGCCAAACTCCTAGACTTGATACAAGGTATAACTCCACTTCCCTAGGATTCACGAGTATCTAAAGGTTGCCTCTCACATTCACCTTCCTAATGGTCAGGAAGTCTCTATTTTATCAAGGTCCTGAGATCCTACATGATGGTGTGCATCATGCATTTTTCCAAACATTCGGTTCTGTGTATAAAACACGAAAGTTAAGAATCAGATTTGATTTCTCCATTCTTCTGTACTTTCCCTTTCCTGAAACAAATGAATATCCTAACTGCCTGGGTTGGGGAAGATGCCATAGGGTATAGGAACTGCATAGGAAAATAGCCTAGATTAATGTTTCACAGTGTGCTGCCACAATTACAACTGCTCTAAGTATTGATAGTAAAGAGACGTCAGCAGGCTGGCTGGATGTTTCTGTCAAGGTATAACTGGTAATATACTCCAAGCACTGTGTTGGGCACTGAACTGGAGCTTTAAGAAGATAGACACTCTGCTTCTTATATAACTTGGCTTTTTATGGTACTGTATATTCCTTGGGCTGAGGCTGTTTCAGAGATCTGTAAAGTTGACTTATAGATTTAGTCACTCTGACAAAATTAACACAACCTAATTAAATTCACTGAAGATGGGATTATGAACCAGAATGCTAATAGAATAATACACAAAGAATCAATTGTCAGTAGTCATTCTCATAGTGCATATCCTCTTCTTGGGAACTTTTGGCCAGGCAATCATGTTAAGACACAGTTTGGAGAAATAATTAGAATGAGGTGAGTCGGATGGTCTTGGAGAACACTTTATTAAATTTGACTAAGTGAAATTTGAGATATCTCTGCCTGCACAGTAATTGTGATTGCTTTAGATCAGAGCACACTTTCTTTTGCACACTGCTGCATTGCACAGCTACAAATTCTTAATCTCCAGCATCCCTCAAACAAAAGAAATGTACAAATTTACTAAAAATATACTCACAGCATTTCAGACAGATCTCATTACAGTAAAATTAATGTTGTTTTCTTTTAAGCATATTAAATTTATCTTCTTTTTTGTATATTCCCTGCTTACACCTTATATTTGTATCTTTCTCAAGTTCTCATCACCAGCATATACACAGATCATTTCTTAGGGTGAAATAATTCTATAAATGCCTAAGATCATCTATTAATTGGACTTTCAACTATATGAAGGCAGTTTCTTTTTTTTCTGTTTCGTTTACTGCTTTATCTGTGGATTTTAGAATAGTTCTTGTTATGTAGTATGGATTATATATAAATATGTGTTTGGTACATTATTATTTTATGTTATATTAATATAATGTTATTATATTAATATATATTATTATATTATATACTATATATATTTGTTTGTTTCCCAATTTTATTTATTTTTAATTGCAGTAACTTTGGGTTATAACATTATATAGCTTTTGGACGTACATCAGTATATATTTGTTAACAGAATGAACAAATCTGGGTGTGTTGATTGTGCTATTCTCAGAGAGTAACTTTGTCCCCAGATTCTGGAAGCAACTTGCTGCATAGCTTTGCATGTAGTGACCCCACCGGATACATAATATTGTCTGTAGCATTTCATGTAGCATCACAGGTACAGAGCTCTCAAAACTGGATCAGAAACTAAGCAGTTTGTCTGTTTGTCTGTCTACATGGACTACAAAGTTTGCTGAGCTAGTTCAATTTTCCTGCTTTGGCTTCCGCCAGAGAAGGTATAAAGATGGTTGTATTCCCACTTATCTACTGCACTTAGTGACCAGCATAACCCCACACACCACGAACTACACATTTCACACACATTGTTAGCTCTGCTGTTTGCCTGATCTCCAAAGCTAGACACCAGTATGATGTACAAAACATCCAATAAATCACCAAAAGCTAAACATGCTTCCCCCTTTATTATTGTCACGTAGTGTATGGCCTTGACATCACTTGCTAGATCTGTTAAAACAATCTCATAATTGATCTCATCACTAAGTTCCTTTTTTTGACTAGTACATTCCTTCCATTTTTTCATACAACTCTCAGAGCTTTCTTTCCAAAGATATTTTTCTACAAAAAAAATCGACTTTTAAAATAGCTTATGTTTTTGTTGTCTGTAGGATAAAGTCTAAATATCTTGATTTTTTTTCTTTTCTTTTTTTTATCTGCTTTATCTCCCCAAATCCCCCCCACACCCCCACCCCATACATAGTTGTATATCTTAGTTGCAAGTCCTTCTAGTTGTGGTATGTGGGATGCCTCCTCAATCTGGCCTGACGAGTGGTGCCATGTCCACGCCCAGAATCCGAACCTGCCAAACCCTGGGCCACCCTGGGCCATGCAGCAGAATGCGTGAACTTAACCACTCTGCCACCAGGGCGGCTCTCTTATCTTGATTTTATGTGGCTGTTTACAACCTAAACTAACTCATCTCTCCAGCCTTATCTCCAGCCATAATCTAAACCTCTCCCCTTCCTTCTCCCACTTTAAGTCTTGTGCAATCTCGAGCCATTTTCTAAATACTCCAGGTCCTTCAGGACTACACTCCAGAAATGACATTTCTTTCTCTTTCAGTTTGCAAGCACCTCCTCATTCTTCAAGACTTAGGCAGTGTGTTTCTTCCTGTGGGGGTAGACTGAGCATCAGCAAATAAAATTTTGAAAATAAGTAGGAGATTTAATCTATCATTGAGAAATAAGAAACACGAATTTATATTGTGATCAAAAGTATTTTGTTTCAAAAGTTATTTTGCGTAATATTCATAAAATGAATATAGCTATTTTTAAATTATAGTGAAAGTCATAATCATTAAATAAAACATTAAATATGCTATCTGACTAACCTGAATTTCATGTCATAAGCTTTATTTCCAAGTATCAGTGTTTCTACTGATATTCTTTGTATCTGTAGTAAATTGTCCCAATGTTCATCTTTAATAAGATTATAGCAATTAATATGGTTGTCTTACTTAGAAGTATACTGTGAAATTTGTATTCTATAATTCTTGAAATCTTTTTTTCTGAATGATGTAATATTTAATCAGCAATTTTCAACACTTCGCTGTCAGCTTAGGATTGTATTTCAAAGTGATTTAGGTAATTGAGTACATAAAATTAACTGCTGACACAAATTATTGGAGAAAGAGCATTTCAAAACTGAAAAACTATATAATAACATGTACTTTGTGAATTAGAATTTTATGTTTTTGCAGTATATCAATGAACATAAATGATATTCTGGCAACATGATTACATTTGTAATATAAAGAAATTTCTTTTAATATTTTAAAGATTTATGGAAAATATTTTTAAAAACAGGCACAGCTTTTATTTTATACCTTGGTTTTAAACTTGATTACTTGGTTTTAAAGAGACTATGGAATTTCACATTAAAATTGAATTTTTGAGGTGTATTAAGCTTATGATTATCACAGTTTAGAAATGAGGAAAAGGTTATCCTCCTATAGTAATTAGGGCGTATATACAGGAACCTATTCTTTCACGCTTGCAGTGTGTTCCACCTGAAAGACCTAAAAGTTCCAGGTTGTAACTGGTGTCTTTTTTTTGGTGGGAGACACTTTTATTTATGTATTTATTTTTGGTGAGGAAGAGTGGCCTCGAGCTAACATCCATGCTGATCTTCCTTTATTTTGTATGTGGGACACCGTCCACAGCATGGCTTGATGAGCGATGCGTAGGTCTGTGCCTGCGATCTGAACTGGTGAACCCTGTGCCACAGAAGCGGAGTGCGTGAACTTAACCACTATGCCGCCAGGCTGACCCTGACACTTTCAATTTTAATACAGTTTCAAATTTACAGAAAAATTACAAGAACAGTACAAAGAACCTACGTAAACTTTGCTCAGATTCACCATTTGTTAACATTCTCTCCCTTTTGCTTTAGCATTTGCTCACTCTCTCATTCTTTCTTTGTTTTCTCCTTCATATTTTCTTGTTCTCATGTTCTCCATCTCTCTCTCTATTTTTACACACACACACACACACACACACGCGCGCGCACAAACTTGTGTCATTTTAGAGTGTTGCAGGCATCAAGTGTACACTTTTATCCCTAAGTGTTTCATTCAGTATTTCCTGAGGACAAAGGGAGTTTTCTTTCAGAACCAAAGTACAGTTATCAGGAAATTTATTATTATATAATGCTATTCTGTAATCTGCAGCCCATATTAAAATTTTGCCAATTGTGCCACTGAGGCCATTCATGACTGGTTTTGTCCTTGGCTCAGGATCTAAGCAAATATGCATTGCTTTCTGTTGTAACGTCTTTTTAGTAATCTTTAATCTGAGAAAGTTCTTAAGATTTTCCTTGTGCTTTATGACCTTGAAATTTATAAATATTTGTAATTTATGTTTGTCTGAGGGTTTGTCATGGTTATACCAAGTTAAACATTTTTTTCAGCAACACAAGAGAAGTGATACTTTTCCCTTCACAGTGCATGGTATCAGAAGGTACATAGTTCAGTTTGTCCCATTACTTGTGATGTTAAATTTGATCACTTGGTGATTTCTGCCAGGTTTATTTACTGCCAAGTTATTATTTTTCCCTTTGCAATCAATAAGTAATTTGTGGGGACACGAGTCTAAAACTGTAAATAGTCTGTTCCTCATCAAACATTTATCGCTTAGGTTTAGTGTCCATTGATGATTTTTCCCTGAAACAATTACCAAAGTGGCCAAACTGTCATTTTCTAATTCCATCATTCATTCTACACTTATTAGTTGGCATTCTACACAATAAGTAAGGGCTCTTTTATCTCTCCCATTTAAAACATTTTGTCATTTATGTCAGTATAGATTCATGGATTATTTTACTCACATTTTATTACTTTGATGCCCCAATTATCTCAGGCTTAGCCAGTGGGAGCCCCTTGAAGCTAACTTCTGTATCCTTTGAAAAATGCTCTGTCATTTTTTGAAAGCACCTTTACTTTAAGCCACAAAGTGTTTCAGACTCATTTTGCCCTTGCTCTGCTTACCTGTAATCAGCCATTTCTCCAAAGACCCTTGGTTCTTTAGAGTGGAAAATGAATTTAGGAGCCAAGTTTTGTACCTATGGCTGCTAGAGTGTCATTGCTTAGCAGACAGGCTTAGGAAATTATCTATCCATCATCTATCTATCTATCTATCTATCTGTCTATCTATCTATCTATCTATCTTCTATTTAAAAGGAGTTCACTCTCCTCTTAATTCCAATTCCATTCCAACACTTCATGGTTAACGCTAGTTTCCACCTTTTCAATATTTGTAACTCCTTTCTCCAACAGTGAGAAATCTGCCTCTATCATGCCAATATATTTACTCATTTGACTAATTCTACAGAAAAACAGAGAAAGTAGTACAGAAATGTTAACCCACGCTGTGAAAAAGATACCTAGTAACTAGAGGTGAACGTGTCCTTTTGGCTCTGTTTTGACTTTGGACAGGTTATATGACTTGAATTAGTTCTTTTTTCCCCTTTTAGTGTAGTTGTGTTTTTATCTGAAATACAGTCACAGAAGAATCTCAACAACACACAGGAATTTTATCTTTCACGGCGTCAGGCTCAGGCTTGAGGTCTAGGACATCATCATTTAAACCAGGTCTGGCTTGTATATGTCTCCTTATATGCATTACCTTAGGTATAGCTCTTTGAAGACTCTTCTTTTTAATCTGAAGAATATAGAGACATGTTATCCACCCACGCCCACCATACAATGGAAGAATGGACATGGGATAACCATTATATACTTGTTCAAAAACTGGGGAAGTCAGAGGAGCAAAACAGGCATTGGTCCATAGCAATTCTGAAATCCAGTCAGGGACAGGGTCTGAAGTCTTTGGTTAGGGAGTCAATCCTCCTTACTGAGAGTTGTTTTCTGTAGCTCCTGGCTGTGCTCACTGAAATTTTGACTCTTCTCTCTTAGTCATCTTTTCTTTTCTGTAATGAATGGCTTGTGTTTGCAATTGAGTTACTTTCTCAGTCACTACCTGCTAGTTTAAAGAAAAAAGGAGATCCAAAGGTATTTTTTTATTTTGAACTAGTACTATATTACTGTCTCTTTCAGTAAAATATAATTCCTTTAAAACATCATGAGATTAAAAATTATGAATATCAATTTATTGTTCATGAATTTAGACACAAAATACACTCAACAATCTCTTTAAGATAAATCCTTCTCTTTATTGGGTTTCCCATGAGTATACTGTGGAACAGCACCATTAAGTTTCTTAAAAGCTCTATTATTTAATAGAATAGATCTGGAAACACATCTTTGAGATGCTAAACAATCTTTTGTCAATTTGAAATGGCCTACAAAGTGCTGCCTTAGATCTTTCTGAGATTTTAACAAGGATTTTGTAGCCCTACCTTGAATCCTTGAATCTGATCTTTGCTTGAAAGCCTTCTCTTTGAGAATTCTTTGCTGGCTGAAAAGAATATTCAGACCCTTTATATCTCCTCAGAATTTCACTCAAAACTTCACCATTATTTCACTTATCTCTCTCCTTTCTCATTTCACTATAGTCAGAAGAAAAAAGAAAAAACAAGAAAAAACAAGACGGTACCTTGGGGGCCAGCCTGGTGGCGCGGCGGTTAAGTTTGCACATTCCACTTCTTGGCGGCCCAGGGTTCGCCAGTTCGGATCCCAGGTGCAGACATGGCACCGCTTGGCATAAAGCCATGCTGTGATAGGCATCCCACGTATAAAATAGAGGAAGATGGGCATGGATATTAGCTCAGGGTCAGTCTTCCTCAGCAAAAAGAGGAAGATTGGCAGTAGTTAGCTCAGGGCTAATCTTCCTCAAAAAAAAAAAGACAGTACCCTGAACTTTTTGCCTGGAAACCTCCTTAAGTAAATTATCAAATTCATTAGTACATTTTCTATTTTCTACATTACTATGGGAAACAGTTTTTCTAAACTTTGTATCCCCACCTAGCAAGTGTAATCTTTCCTCTAGCTTCCAGTAATGTTTTCTTCACTTTCCCTGAAGCCTTTACTGGTATCTGTCTCAAATTCTTAAGGTTTTTGCTAACACTCTTCCTGAGGTCCTTTTGACTTTCACTAACAGTCTTTCCCAATGTCTTTGCATCTCACTCTTCTCCCCTACCCCACTACTCGATGACAAAGCCTGGGAACCTGTTCTGGTCTTCTGGTGGTACTGCCTCACTTCCTGGTATCAGATTGTTGTCAGTCAGGATTTTATGAGAGAAGGAAAATCATTATGGATAACACAGAATAAAGGACTTATAGCAATTACACCTTATGTAACTGTGGGAGCTGGTGGATGAGTATGTGCAAGGCTACTTTCTATGTGTCTAGTGTTGAGTCTAAAGTCATTGGTAAATTACACCAATTGTCAAGAAGCAACAGTGGACATGGGAAAAGCCAATGAAAGTAGAGCCTACAAGAACAAACTGGAATTCATGAGGACGTGTGGAACCCACAAGGACAACTAGAACCCACAAGGATAAGCTGGTTCCATGTTTTTCTCTCTTTACCTCCAGCCTTGATGCCATGAGTGACTTTCAGGGGTGACTATTCTCCTTTGCCATGGAGCTGCACATGTTAGAAAAGTTGAATCAGAATATCACGCAGAAGCTGGAGGAGTTAGGGCTGGGTGCTTCCCCATACCAACACAGTAACCCAGCGGATCAGCAACAAAACTGGCAAGGAGCCACAATGCCTGAACTCCTGCAGTGACCATCAGAATATACATCGTCAGTGACCATCAGAATATGAACATCTGCCACTTCACTTTGACCTTCCAAATCTAGCACAAATTTCTTGTGGCTAACTCTAACTTTGAACCATACAGAAAAGAGAATCCTAGGAACCAGCTTATACATATGCGCGTGTTTTATATAAAGTGTATCTATATATACACTTTGCATTTTGCTTTTATTTAGTTGACTTTATCTTGAAAATAACATCATATTAGTTCATATTACGTTAGTTCTTTTTTCAGTTGTTTTTCAAACATTTTCTCCAAGTTTGCCATTTAAGTTTTGTCTTTGCTCCTGATTTTTTTTACATGGAAATGTTATTTTTATTTTTTAAAATTTTGTTAATTTAATTATTAATCATTTACTTTTTTGTATTTGGAGCCGTAGTTAGTTAGCCTTCCGTTATTCACTATACCCAAGTTATAGAAGAATTCACTCATGTTTCTTTCTAGTACTTCCATGATTTTATTTTCTACATTTAGATTTTGATTTATTTGGAGTATTTTTTCTATGTGCTGTGAGGGATAGATGTCATATTATCTTTTTCTAAATGACTATCATGTTATCAGCACCGTTTTAAAAAACAGTACAACTTTGCCCCAGCGATTTGAGATGCTATCATAATCATATAATGAATTTCCATATGTACTGGGCATATTTCTGTATTTCCATTTTATTCCACTGACCATCATGTATATTCATGTTCCAAAACTACAAAACTTTAATAATATTAGGCATCATAGAATGTTTTAATTTCTTTTAGGGCTAGTATTACCTCATAGGTTTCTTTTTCGATTTTTCCTTAGCTATTAATTGTTTGTTATTCAATATGAACTTCAGTAACAATTCTTTGGTTCCTTTAAAAGTATCTTGTTAGTGTATTTATTGGGATTATATTAACTTGATATATAAACTTAGAGAAAACTGACATGTTTATAATAATGATTTATCTTTTCCAGATTTTTCAAGTCATTTTTGGACTTTCAGAGGTTTATCTCATATAGATTTTGTACATTTTCATTAAATTTATTAATAACAATTAGGTTTTCTTCCCTGAATTGCCTTGGCACTGAGCCATTGAGTATCTTTTAATATTTTCTTCAAATCAAATAAACAGAAGTAATAACTTTAGACATTAAAACTTTTCTGTAAAAATTTCAATTCTACTATAAAAGTTCAGTTATGAAGTTATGTGGGTTTGAGGGTTAATTTTATGTGTCAACTTGACTGGGTCATGCGGTGCTCAGACATTTGGTCAACCATTATTCTGGCATGTCCATGAAGGAGTTTCCGAATGAAATTAATATTTGAATTGATAGCCTTAGTAAAGCAGATTGTTCTTCCTAGGGTGGGTGGGCCTCACCCAATCAACTGAAGATTGATTAGAACAAAAAGGCTGAGTAAGAGGAAACTCTTGCTGCCTGATTATTTGAGCAGGGACATTGGTCCTTTTTTCTGGTGTTTAGACCTGGGATGAAACATTGGCTCTTCTTGGGTCTCAAGCCTGCCAGCTTTCAGAGTGGAACTGACATCACTGGCTCTCTGGGTCTCAGACTTTCAGACTTGGAGTGGAAATCTACACAGGCCCTCCTGACTCTCCAGCTTGCCAGCTGCAGATTTGGGACTTTTTAGTCTCCATAATTGTGCAAGCCAATTATTTATAACCTTTCTCTCTGTACATATATCTATACACATACATACACACACACACCTCCTAATAGTTCTGTTTCTCTGGAGAACTCTAATACAGTGGCATAAGAGTCTATATAATTCTTGATAACATTTAACAGAAAACAGATAGATTAGGGTGCATTCTGAAGAGACGTGCTCGTATGGAAAGAAGTTTTCAAACCATTTCCGGAATTAATAAAGGATAATGAATAATTTAGCTTGGAGGGAAGAAGACCAAGAAGAGAAAGGATAGCTTTCAATATTGAGGCAGATGCCATAAAGAAAAGGGCACCTGTTATTTGATCTGGTAGATTTGGCTGGTTGAAAGAAAGGACATAATTCTTCTAAATTGAGCCAGCATAAGATATAATTGTACAGGTTACAGGAAGGCAGGAATCCATTCCTAGCTGTTGAACGGATATTGTTTTATTGAAAGAAATAAGCCTTTTAATATCCGAAGTGCTTTAATAATAAACATATTGAAATATTCCTGAAATGTTTTCAAAAAGTTTTAAAAGATGCTTCTCTACAATATTTCTAGCTATGTAATTTAGTGAATGTCTATTCAAACTGATTAGAGGATATAGTGGTTTCTATATTTGCCTTTGCTGTTTTCCTCAGACTAATATAAATGAACTTGTAATTTTCCTCTAGGTTTATTGATATTTGTTTCTCAGGTCAAATAAATTTGTGATCATATATTATTGTGATTTTTTTATATGTGTGAAACAATGTAGCAAATAAAATATTTACCATAATTTTTTTATTGTAATGAAAAAAATAGACCATAGAGAAATAATTTCACCTGATAACAAACATAAGTTAGTTACATAGATTAAAGGGAATGGCGAGGGTTATAAATTATTTATGATCTCAACTACTGTTCTAAGTTCTAGACTTAGATTAGCACCTGCAAGTATACTTGAAATGAAATGATAACAAATACAACATTTTGTGTAAGTATACGTAATATTTGATGTAACTGCACAAAATTTTAAATTTTCTACTGAAAGAAAAAATTTGAAATTATTTTTATATCTGTTTAGGAAAAACATCAGGCCCCTCCATTGATTCCGACAATTTTTCTCTTACTTTAAAATGTAATTGATCTTTTAGAGTTAGAAAGAATCCTACAAATTACTTACAGTAGATGAACTCTTTTCATTTTGTAGGTGAGAAAATGGAATTTATGACTTGCAAGAGTTTGCAAAATTATTATTCCAGTGCTTTTAACACTAGAATTAATAAGCACTCTATTTTCTCTTTACTTCTCTGCACTGACTCCCAAAGTGAAACACTCTGAACTACGGGTGCATCCCATGGACTGGCTCATACATCAGTTACACTCTACGAGTCTTTGCCTTTACTCAGATCCACATCTCTGGGTTCATGTTCACGCACCAGCATGAAACATATCACTTACCATTCCCTAGTTGAGAAGCAACTCATTAACAAATTGCAGCAATATTGAGCTTTAATTGTTTAAATTGAATAAAATTTTGAATTAAATTCAATCCTTTATTTTTTAAATTGACTAAAGTACATTTAACTTCAGATTTCAGGATGGCTTGTGCATAATACACTTAGCTTTTTAAAAAATTTTACAAAGCTTATTCTTATGACTCATGATTTTTACTTAATTCAAAGCTAACTACTTTCTCAACCCTGCCTACTATAGTGCTAATATGTTACTAATCTGGAGATAAGATGTACTCAAAAATGTTTGTGCTAGAAAGATTTTTGTCTTCTGATATTGACTTTTTCTTTCTCTCTCTCTCTACTTTGAATGCTGTAATTCACATTTGAATTTCTTTTCTTAACATTAGCCTGGATTATGTGCTTAAGCACAGATTGTGAAAATTAATAAACGGAAACTGCATTTAAAATGGAGTCAAGAGGCAAGAAGAGAGAACTCTCACGCATGTACCACTCAACATGCACTGAGGAAGAGACCTACCATGCGTCTGCAATAGAAAGCGATACTACTGATCTACCACAGCAGAAGGAAGAAAGAAAGTCCCCCTTGCCCAGCAACAACTCAGCCAGTGATATACTGGGATAACTCAGCCAATAAAAATCCACTACACTTTGAACTCCGAGTCTCCTCCAATTAACTCTTCACTTATGACAGCCTCTCTCAACTTCATAAAAGAATATTCTCTCCTTTGTTTCTCTGGATTTGTGCATAGTTTGCCATAGAACACATGTCCTGAATTGCAATGCTTTGCTTTTCCCAAATAAACCAGTAATAACATAACTGGATGTTTATTTGTTTTAGGTAAAAATTATTTGGTGGCCCATATGGGGATCCAGAGAAGACCCCTGACAACTCTGAGGCTGGTAGGCAAACAGGTGTGGTACAGACAGAGCCCAATGAGCTCACAGCTTTCTCCCTGACCCTGGAGCTTGAGGGTCAATTTTCTGTTGGATCTTGAGCTCCACTCTCTTTGTATTTTGAAGTTCTCTAGGCCTTATTGAGATCCTGTTCTTTCTGTTAAAGGCTTTCACCCTTTCTGTGAGTACTTGTTTGGCCTTTAGTCTGATATTTTTGGAACCAGGGTGTTCTGTTAGAACTATGTTGTTCTACCTTTGGCCTGCCTTCTTCAGAATCAGGCTGTTCTAATGGAAGGGTGCTAGTATTTGACCTGCAAGATGCTTAGGAATTTTTCTTTTGCTCTAGAGAAAAACCTCTGTGAAATGGGATCCCAGTCATCTAAGTGTTTAAGGGCACCCTTTCTTTGGAGACCTCAACCGGTTTTATGTTTAAAAACCACAGTCCCCCCTTGTGTGCGTGTCTAACTAAATAGACAAACTTAACCAAAACTAATTTAGAACACGAATGGCCATTATGGGTAACTTTTGAACTTCCCAAACTTACTTTTTTTGAAACCAAATTGGAGAGCCCTAGCTCTAAAATTGCCAAAGCTGAATAGAATTCCTATTTTGAATTGCATTTTGAGACTTCCAAACGTTACCAGAAGTCTAAAATTTCCTCTTTACAAAATAAAACTTTAAGGTCACTGAGGCAGACAAACAATGAAAGAAAGACAAAATGGCTTCTGAAACCTCTCTCTTCCTCCATCTCCTTTGTCTCTGGACGCATGGCAGCCACCTTGTGCTCAGGCCTCACCTCTGGTGCCATCTTCCTCCTTTCTTCTATACCACCTACACCTCCTCTGTACCCTTAACTTCCCCATTCTAATTATCTCAGCAAACTTTTCTTTTTCCCCAAGATTCTCCCCACTCTCTCCTCCTCTGAAGCTATTAGAACCTTCACCTTTAAAGTTAAGTCTTTAAACTTAAGGATCCAAACAAACCTCAAATCTCTTACGTTCCCTGTACTAAGGCCAAACCAAATTATGAACTGTAGTTAAAGAATTTCTTAAAGTAACTAAGGACCCCCATGGGTTTGCTGAAAAATTTAACATAGTTATCAAATTTACCAACCTGCCTTTTCAGACCTATAGTAGTTAGTTCACATGCTTTTTGATGAAGGTCAAGCCAAAGATTGGATCAAACTTGCCCAATGGGAAAATCCTTAAAAGTACTTAGAAAAACAACCCCCTAACTTTTGGCAAGAGGCTAGAACACTCACTGGGAGACTCCAGGAAACAAGTACAGTAGATTTTCCTAAGCCTATTGATTGAAACAAAATTCAAGCTTACACACAAAAATCTGATGAACCTGGTCATGACTATTATAATTGAGTTGATTATTTTCAAGAAAATTCTGATCTTCCTTCAGACGCTAAATTCACTTGGGTAGCTTATAACTCTGTTTGTTAATGCACTGAGCTGGGACCTTTCTCTTTTAATGAAAATGACCAAAGTGGAATGGGAAACTGTGTCCATGCCAGGTTTAGTAAATCTGGCAAATCAGTTCACTCATACCCTGGATGAATCACCTAAAATAAAGACCACTAAAATTCTTAAACTTCAACTCTGCAAATGAAATTTCCCACATGAAACCCAAAACATCCTAGTTTCTGCTATTATTGCAAAGAGCCAGAACAACAGAAAAATGATTGTAACAAATGTAAGCACCTCAGGTGCCTTCAGCCTTCTAACCAGCCTTTCCAATGTCCTCCTAATTCCTAGTGACAGGGCTCAGAGGAGCCACAGAGGCTTTTTCCAGGCCTCCCTCTTAACCTGCTAGGAGAAACAACTCTCTAGATTGGAAATGAATCTCTCCTTCTCCTTATTGACACTAGAGCCACACTCTCTGTGCTCAAGTCCACCACTATAAAGCAGGCCCTGCCTCAGAACGTTAAAACAGTTCAACAGTTCAAAGAGTGGGATCTCTAATAAACTCAAAAGTTTCCGTCTGTGGACCTATTCCTTGTTGTTTAGGTCCTTTGAGAGATGCCCACCATTTTGTCCTTAGTTCCTCCGCCCCTATTCATTTATTAGGTTTAGGCTTTGTAGAAAAGTATCATGCTGGTAGCTCTTTCTTCCAAAAGGGGAAAATAATTCCGGAATTTGACAGTAATAATTAAAATAGCCAACTTAGTGAATTAAATGGCCCTGTAACATCTTTTATTTTCTCCATCTCTGATGGTACTAGAGCTGATTTTGGAAACACTGATCATTAGTCCCTATTGAATCGGCTTTCACCCTCCTTGTGGGCTAAATCCCCAACTGATATTGGCAAAATTCACTGTGCACCTCCCATCAAGATTCAAATAGGTCCCTGAAAACCTCTCCCAAGAATTAATCAATACCCTACAAGTAAAGAAGCCTTTGAAGGTATAAAGCCCTTAATAGATTACAGGGCTCAGGGCCTCATTACTCCTTGTACTATAATACAATCCTTTCACTATATAATATAATCCTAGCACTATAATACTCTTGTTTTACCTGTGAGAAAACCCAAGGGCCGAATCTGGAGGTTTGTTCAGGACCTCTAAGCAATAAACAACATTGTTACCCCTTGACACCGAGTTGTTCCTTACCCTCATATGCTGCTGACATCTGTCCCAATTGACAGCAAATTCTTTACTGTAATTGATTTATGCAGTGCATTCTTCAGTATTCCAGTTGATGAAGCTAGCCAATACTTTTTTGCCTTCACTTGGGAAAAAACAAAAACAAAAAAACCCAATTCACCTGGACAATAATGTCTCAGGATTTTCCTGAGAGCCCTTCTTATTTCTCACAAATCCTGAAGACTGATCTGGATGATATAAAGTTTCTTAGGGGTTCTACTTTGTTGCAATATGTGGATTATTTGCTTCTCTGCTCTCCCTTCCAAGCCTCCTTACAGGAAGACAGCATCCACTTGCTGAAGATTTTAGCCGTAAAAAGACACAAAGTTAACATGGAGGAATTGTAGTTTGTCCAAATCCGGGTTCCATACTGTGGTTAAGGCCACTGAGGAAATAGTTGTAGGGTCCCCTTTAACCATCTTTGTACCTCAAGCTATAGAAGCCCTTCTGAATTCTCATCACCCTCAAAATTTTTCAGTCAGCTGCCTAACCTCCTATTAAATCCTTTTACTAACTGCTCCTCACATAACTCCTTTACATTGTAATAACCTTAACCCTGCTACTCTTCTCCCCTCTGTTACCAATGAAGTCCCTCATGATGGCTTAACACCGATGGACCACCTCCTGATCCATTCTGATAATGTGTGGGAAACTCCTTTAAGTAAGGATGGCTTCTCATGGTTGATGGCTCTTATTTAAAAGGTAACAATGGTAAATACTGCGCTGGATATGCAATATCAACACCCTTTGATGTAACTAAAGTGGCACCATTGCCTTTGGCTACTACAAGAAGCTGAATTACGTGCACTCACACAGGCCTGCACTCTAGCCAAAGGCAAAACTACCAACAGATGTGCTGATAGTAGATGCCCTTTCATAGTGGCTCATTATTTTGGAACATCAAGGCATTAATGTGGCTTCCTTATTTCCAGTGGAAATAAAATAAAAAATGACCCTTATGTTCAGGAATTATTGGATGCTATGCTTTTACTTACTGCTTTAGTTTTTTAAGAATCTGGGTCATTCTAAACTTGACTCTCTGGAAGCTAAAGGGAATCACATTGCTGACACTCCCACAAAGAATGTTGCTCTAAAAGGAGCCAATAGAAACCAAACCTCCGTCACGGTCCAAAGGACTATTTCCCCAAATGATAACTAAGAAAAACTGTCTAGAGAAGTCCAAGAATCAGCCTCAGAAAAGGAAAAACAAAGCTGGAAGTTCAACAATTGTTGGTTTGATAAAAAAAAAAAACAAAGATCTGGTTAGGGCCAAATAACAACCCAGTCCTACCAGAGACTCTGAAATTCCCACTTCTAATCACTGTTCATGCATTAAACTATTGATCCATTAACAAAATGATAGCATTCATGAATCGATATTGGGAGGGAAATATTAATAAAGCTGCAATAAGCACCTACGTTTCCTGTCCTACTTGTCCAAAATACAATCCAGGGAAGCCTGTTTGCATGGCTCCCAGACATTTTAAATTGCCTAGTGGGCCATTTGAGACTTGGCAAATGGATTTCATATAATTGCTCCCGTCACATGGATATAAGTATGTTTTAGTCATGGGCTATATGTTTTCTCACTAGACTAAAGACAGGCTGCTGCCTTTTTTGTGGCTAAAGTGCTTTTGGAAAAGTTTATCCCTACCCGGGGAACTCCTTTCAAACTTCATAGTGATCAAGGAACCCATTTTACCAGTCAGGTGCTGCCACAAGTCTGTGCTGTTTGGCTGGTTATACAACACTTTCACTGCACTTACCACCCTAGGTCCTGTGGCTTAGTCAAATGCACTAATGGTGTTATTAAGACTCAATTGGCAAAACTGTTAGAGACCCTCCAAATACCTTGGCCAAAAGCTTTGCCATTGGTCCTTCTAAATCTCAGATCCACCCCCTTTGGAATATATAAACTCTCACCCTTTGAGATAGGCACAGGATGCCCAGTGCACCTGGCCTTTGCCTCTTTTGATCTACAGCTGATAAAAGGAGATATGCTTCAACATCGTAAAGGCCTTATTGCTTCTATCAAAAACAACCATGTTTTGGTAGAGTGATCTTTTCACAGTGCACTCCAGGGAGATGAAGACCTCAAGTGTCACATCTTGCAAACTAGAGATTTTATTTTTTTGAAAAGACCTCCAGAAAGGCACTCTTCAATCTCACTGGAAAGGCCCCTATAAGGTACTGCTAACTAATCCTGTGCCACCAAACTCCAGGGAATAGACTCTTGGATTCATGTGACACATCTAAAGAAAGCACCAAATCCTGACTAGACCTGCACAACATCTGGTAACCTGAAGGTAAAGATTTAGCAAAATTGAAGCAGATGACACCTGATGAGATAGCTTTCCCAAAATGTCTAGACCAGGCCTATTAGAAGGAAACAAACTTAGATGAGAAATGCCCGAGAGATCTCCTCCCACTCCTCCTGTTTACTTGATTGTGACCTCAGTAAGTTTCCAATCTGTTCACTTTCCCTCAGATCTGGGACACAACACCCAGGAAAGTTCCTTCCAGGCATCAAGGGACAAAAGACCACTGAATCTGGAAAAACTTGACTCTTGAACAATGATGCTTTCAGAGAAAGATCTTGATCAAAAGGAGAAATGTGAAAATTCATAAACAGAAACCTCATTTAAAATGGAGTCAAGAGGCCAAGAGAGAGAACACTCGCACACATGCTACTCAGCATACACTACAGACCCCAAAGGAAGAGATGTACCTTGCATCTCTGACAGGAAGTGATACTACTTGCTAGTCCAGCAGAAGGAAGGAAGAAATTCTTCCCTGCCTAGCAACAGCTCAACCAGTGAGAGACTGCCATAACTCAGCCAATGAAAAGTCCCTACACTTCTAACTCTCAGTTTCCTCCAATGGCCTCTTTATTTACAACAGCCCATCCCAACTTCATAAAAGAGTTTTTCTCTCCTTTGTTTCTCCACACTTGCCTGGGGTTTGCCATAGGCCACATGTCTGAAATTGCAATTCTTTCCCATTCCCAAATAAAGCCATTCTACTGGTAAAATAACTAACTGTTTGTTTGTTTTAGGTCAACAATATTTTAGCTGTTAAAAATTTTAAAAAGATCAGTTTTTTAATTTTGTTTGTTTTCAATTATTTTATTGAGATCATCATGATTTATAACATTATGTAATTTTAGGTGTACATTATCATTTATCAATTTCTCTATAGATTTCATCGTGGTCACCACCAATAGTCTAGTTTTTCTCTGTCACCTTACATACGTGCCCCTTTACACTTTCACCCACCCCCAGCCCTCTACACCTCTGGTAACCACTAATCTGTTCTCTTTATTCATGTGTTTTTTTATCTTCCACGTATGAGCAAAATCATGCAGCATTTGTCTTTCTCTGCCTGGCTTATTTTGCTTAACATCAAACCCTCAAGGACTAACCCATGTTGTTGAAATGGGACAATTTTGTCATTTTTTATGGCTGAGTAGTAGTCCATAGTATATGTATACCACATCTTTATCCAGGCATCCCTAGGAGGGCACTTAGGTTCCTTCCGTGACTTGGCTATTGTGAGTAATGCTGCAATGAACATAGGAGTGCGTAAATCTCTTTGGAGTGTTTATTTCAAGTTCTTTAGATAAATGCCAATGCCCAGTAATGAGATAACTGGATCATCTGTATTTCTATTTTTAATATTTTGAGAGATCTCCACACTGTTTTCCATAGTGGCTGTACCAGTTGTTGTTCTCACCAACAATGCATAAGGATTCCTTTTTCTCTGCATCCTCTCCATCATTTGTTATTTTTTGTCTTGGTAATTATAGCCATTCTGGCCAGTGTAAGGTGATATCTCATTGTAGTTTTGATTTGCATATCTCTAACAATTAGTGACACTGAACATCTTTTCATCTATCTATTGGTGATCTGTATATCTTCTTTGAAAAAATATATGTTCATATCCTCTGCCTATTTTTTAATTGGGTTGTTTGCTTTTTTGTTGTGGAATTGTATATGTTCTTTATATATATTGGAAATTAACCCCTTGTTGGATATATGACTTGCAAATATTTTCTCCCAGTTGGTGGGTTATCTTTCCATTTTGTTCATGTTTTCCTTTGCTATGCAGAAGATTTTAGTCTGATGTAGTCCCATTTGATAATTTTTCATTTTGTTTCCCTTACCCAAGTAGACATGGTATTCAAAAAGATGCTGCTAAGATTGATGTCAGAGAGTGTACTGTCTATATTTTCTTCTAGGAGTTTTATTGTTTCAGGTCTTACATTCAAGTCTTTAATCCACTTTGAGTTAATTTTTGTGTATGGTGCAATATAATGGTCTACTTTCATTCTTTTGCATGTGGCTGCCCAGTTTTCCCAGCACCATTTATTGAAGAGAATTTCCTTTCTCCATTGTATGTTCTTGACTCCTTTGTCAAATATTAACTGTCCCTATAGGTGTGATTTTATTTCTGGGCTTTCAACTCTGTTCCATTGATCTGTGTGTGTGCCTTTGTGCCAGTATCATGCTGTTTTGATTACTATAGCTTTGTAGTATATTTTAAAGTCAGGTATTGTGATGCCTCCAGCTTTGTTCTTTTTTCCCAGGATTGCTTTGGCTATTCAAGGTCTTTTGTTGTTCAATGTAAATTTTAGGATTCTTTGTTCTATCTTCTTGAAGAGTGTCGTTGAGATTGTGATTGTGATTACATTGCATCTATAGATTGCTGTAGGTAGTATGGACATTTTAACTGTGTTTGTTCCTCCAACCCATGAACATGGAATATCTTTCCATTTCTTTATGTCTTCTTCAATTTCTTTGAGTAATATCTTACAGTTTTCAGTGTACAGTTCTTTCTCCTCTTTGGTTCAGTTTATTTTAGATATTTTATTCTTTTTGTTGCGATCATAAATAGGATTGTATCTTTCTGCTAGTTTGTTGTTAATCTATAGAACTGCAACTAATTTTTGTAAGTTGATTTTGTATGCTGCAACTTTGCTGTAGTTGACTATTTCTAATAGTTTTCTGATGGATTCTTTGGGGTTTTCTATATGTAGAATCATTGTATATGTAGAATCTCACTCTGCAAATGGTGAGAGTTTCACTTCTTCCTTTCTGATTTGGATTCCTTTTATTTCTTTTTCTTGCCTAATTATTCTGGCAAAACCTCCAGTACAATGTTGAATAGAAGTGGTGAGAGTGGGCACCCTTGTTCCTGTTTTCAGAGGGATGGCTTTCAGTTTTTCACTGTTGAGTATGATGTTGTCTGTGGGTTTGTCATATATGGCCTTTATCATATTGAGGTACTTTCCTTCTATACTCATTTTATTGAGAGTTTTTATCATAAATTGATGTTGGATCTGGCCAAATGCTTTCCCTGTATTTACTGAGATGATCGTGTGATTTTTATTGCTCACTTTGTTAATGTGGTGTATCACATTGATTGACTTGTAGATGTTGGACCATCACTGTGTCCCTGGAATAAATCCACTTGATCACTGTGTATGATCCTTTTAATGTATTACTGTATTTGGTTTACCAGTATTTTGTTACGAATTTTTGCATCTATGTTCATTAGTGATATTGGCCCATAATTTTCCTTCTTCGTGTTGTCCTTGCCTGGTTTTGGTATCAGGGTAATGTTGGCCTCACAGAATGAGTTAGGAAGCATTCCACCTTCTTCAATTTTTTGGAATAATTTGAGGAGGATAGGTATTAAATCTTCTTTGAATGTTTGGTAGAATTCTCCAGAGAAGCTGTCTTGTCCTGGAATTTTATTTTGGGGGAGGTTTTTGATTACTGTTTCAGTCTCTTTAGTTGTGATTGGTCTATGAGGATTGTGTATTTCTTCTTGAATCAGTTTTGGGAAATTGTGTGAGACTAAGAATTTAACCATTTCTTCTAGGTTATCCAATCTGTTGGTCTATAGTTTTTCATAGTATTCTCTTATATTCCCTCGTATTTCTGTAGTATCCCTTATAATTTCTCCTGTTTCATTTCTGATTTTATTTGAGCTCTCCTTTTCTTGGTGAGTCTGGTTAAGGGTTTGTCAATTTTGTTTATCTTCTCAAAGAACCAGCTCTTAGTTTCATTGATCATTTCTACTGTTTTTTGGTCTCTATTTCATTTCTTTCTGCTCTAATTTTTATTATTTCCTTCCTTCTGCTGACTTTGGACTTTGTTTGTTCTTCTTTTTCTATTTCTGTTATCTGCAGTTTAAGGTGCTTATTTTATATTTTTTCTGATTTTTGATGTGGGCCTTTATTGCTATGAATTTTTCTCTTATAACTACTTGTGCTACATGCCATAAGAGTTGGTATGTTGTATTTTCATTTTCATTTGTCTACACATTTTTTAAATTTCTCCTTTGATTTCTTCATTAATCCAGTGGTTGTCCAGTAGCATTTTGTTTAGTCTCCACATATTTATGACTTTCCCAGTTTTTTTCTTGTAGTTTATTTTTAGTTTCATAGAATTGAGGTCAGAAAAGATGCTTGAGATGATGTCAGTCTTCTTAAATTTATTAAGGCTAGCCTTTTTTTTTTCCCCAACATATGGTCTATCTTTGAGAATGTTCCACGTGCACTTGAGAAGAATGAGTATTCTCCTGTTTTGGGATGGAACACTCTATAAGTCCATCTGACCAAGTGTTTCAGTTAAATCCACTATTTCCTTGTTGACTTTCTGTCTGGTTGATCTATCCATTATGTAAGTGGGGTATTGAAGTCCCCTACTATTATGGTGTTGCTTTTAATTTCTCCCTTTAGGTATGTTAATAGTTGATTTATGTACTTTGGTGCCCCTGTGTTAGGTGCATATATATTCATGTTATGTCCTTTTGGTGTAATGTCATTTTTATCATTATATGCTGCCTCTCTTTGTCTCTTATTGTCTTTTTAATATTGAAGTCTACTTTGTCTGACAAAAGTATGGCAACACCTGATTTTTTTGTTTGTCATTTGTTTGGAGTATCATCTTCCATCCTTTCACTCTGAGCCTATGTTTGCCTTTAGAGCTGATATGTGTTTCCTGGAGGCAGCATATTGTTGGGTCTTGTTTTCTAATCCATCTAGCTATGCTGTGTCTTTTGATTGGAGAATTCAATCCATTTACATTTAGAGTAATTATTGATATATGAGGGCTTAATACTACCATTTTATCTTTTGTTTTCTGGTTGTTCTGTGTTTCCATTGTTTCTCTTCCTTTGTATTTCTAACTGCCATTTCATTTTGATGGTTTTCTGTGGTGGTATTCTCAGTTTTCTCTTTTTTTTAAGTGAACTGTGGCTCTGCTCTGATTTTTCGTTTAGTAGTTACTGTGAGGTTTGTATAAAAGATCTCATAGATGAGATAGTCCAGTTTCTCATAGTCTCTTATCTCCATTAGCCTAAACATATTCCATCCCTTACTCTTCCCCTCCTGAGTTATTGTTGTCACAAATTATTCTGTTTTGTGTTGTGAGTTTGTGACTAAGTTGAAGTGTTGATAGTTACTTTTGATGCTTTCTTTCCATTTATCTTTTAAGTTATACTTGAGTATTTCCTTCCCCATTCTGATAAAGAGCTCCATTTTCTGATTTTTTTCTGTTTATTTATCTCTTAGCTCAAAGCTTTGTAGAACTTTGCCTTTTTGTTTCCAGTATGAGGGCATCTTTATTCACTTCTTGTAAGGGAGGTCTAGTGGTGATGAACTCTCTCAGCTTTTTCAATCTAGGAAAGCTTTTATTTTTCCATCATGTCTGAGGGATAGTTTTGCTGGATAGAATATCCTTGGCTGGAAATTTTTGTCTTTCAGTATTTTGGATATATCGTTCCATTCTCTCTTAGCCCATAAGGTTTCTGCCAAGAAATCTGCTGAAAGCCTGATAGGGGTTCCTTTATAGGTTATTTTTTCTGCCTTGCTGTCTGTAATATTTTTTCTTTGTCATTGACTTTTGCCAGTTTTACTATTATATGCCTTGGAGAAGGTCTTTTACCATTGAGGTAATTAGGCATTCTATTAGTTTCATGTATTTGTAAATCCAATTCCTTCCCCAGGTTTGGGAAATTCTCAGCTATTATTTTGTTGAACAAGCTCTCTGCTCCTTTCTCCCTCACTTCTCCCTCTGTAATGGCCATAATCTTAATTTTGCTTTTCCTAGTTGAGTCAGATAATTCTTGAAGAATTCTTTCATTTTTTAAAAATCTTAATTCTCTATCCTCCTCTACCTGTAACATTTCTATATTTCTATCCTCTAACTCACTAATTCTTTCCTCCATAAAAATCAACTCTATTTTTTAATAATTCTAGATTATTTTTAACTTCATTAATTGTGTTCTTCATATCTAAATTTTTGGATTTTCTTTTTATAGTTTCAATCTTTTGGTGAAGTATCCATTCTTCTCATTAATTTTATTCCTGAGCTCATTGAACTGTTTGTCTGAGTTATCTTGTAACTCATTGAGTTTCTTTATAACAGCTATTTTGAATACTCTGTCATTTAGATTGTAAATTTCAGTGGCTTCAGGGTTGGTTTCTGGAGAATTGTCATTTTCCTTCTGATCTGAATTGTTGCTGTAGTTTCTCATGGTGTTTGATGAACTAATATTTTGTTGGTGCATATGTAGTAGTATCAGGTCACAGATTCCACCTGCTACCACTAGGGGGAAGCAGGAGCTGAGTTTCTGATCCCACCGCATCTGCTGGCAGTTGTGATGGTATCAGGGCCACTTGCACTGGCCTGGAGAGTGTTTGGGCACCTGTGTAGACTGTGCTTGGTTGGCAGAGATGCCTTGCACATATTGAGCCTCGGCCTCTCCTTCTGGCTGCAGTGGCAGGGTGGGGTCTCCCACCACCAGGAAAGTGATCACAAGTGGGCTAAGGGCTGCCACTTCCTCTTCCTCTGGTCTTCCCAAGGCATGTTCCCGCTTTCAGAGCACAGTAGTTCTATGGGTGCTCATGCAGACTGGGAATGCATTCACCCCAGTTCCTAGATCTGCTGCCACCTCTTCTTGTGGTCATGCTGGCCTCTGAGCTTGGTGAATGGGGCTTCTTCATGGGGATCAAGGTGGGGCCACTCCTTGGAGCCACAGTGGTACAGTGGGCTCCCCCACCATTGGGAAAGTGATCATGAGTGGGCTAAGGGCTGCTGCCACCTCTTCCTACAGTGTCTCCAGAGCACATTCCCATTTTCAGGGTTCAGCGGTATTATGGGTGCTCCCACCAGGCTAGGAAGCATTTGTGCATGTGCACAGGGCTGCTAGGGAAGGGCAGTGAGTGCTCACCTATCTCCACCATTCCCAGAGGACCAATCAATCCACCCCCAGGTGTATCACTGTGTGGGTCTCTTAGGCATTCTGTTTTGCTGTGTAGGTTTTCTCCATTGGTCAATGGATGTGCATTTAGTTGCAGTTCAAGGGGGAGAGATAAAGGGAACAGCTCACTCTGTCATGCTACTGATATCACTTCAATAAATTTTTTATTTTAAATGCAAATCTGACAAAGTAATCTAAGATGTTTAATGAAAATATTGCCAGACTGAATCCTTATGGAGACATACAAGTGAAGACAAAATATTTCAACATTTTTCACAAATTTTTGCTAATGAAGACAGCCTTTAAAATGTGAAGTCTCAACACCCTCTCATTCTTTAAATACATATTTAGCTAAAGAAAAACACAGTAGTGTTTATATTCCAAAAATATTTTTTTAAGTAGAATATGCATGGAAAGCTACCTATGTTGCCAACACTGGAAAACTGTTTCTTCTGAGGTGTTCTGCAAGTCTTCTGTTTGCCACAAAATTACTTAAATACATTCAAAGATTTAAACTTAATATTTTTCCCCAAAGCAGATAAAAGCTGTTAGTGGCAAAATTAGAATTGTCATGACTGTATGCTATTGGTGTGGTAATACCCAATATGATGATTTTTCTTCTGAGGGTACCCTTTAGTAATTACCATGACTCTAATTTTTTTTTAATAAAGGACATTTTACAATCTTTTTGGCACTCCCATAAATTAATATGAAACTAATTGTTTAAATGTTTTAAAATGCATTTTCATATCTTTGTGGTATATTATTTGCTATTTCTCTTTGATATTAAGATGTTTTGTGGCAATAGGACCTGAAAGGCATATTATATTGTACTATATGGCATTTATTACTTTCTGTGACCTATTTTCACAGAGAACTTTGTCTAATTTTTAAAGATCCCATACTAGTGTCTTTCTCAATGCTACTGTTGTTCCTAATAATCCTTATATTGAATCTAAAAGAATGTTTAGACTTAAACATATTTTAAGACTTGATATTTTAAGATTTTAAGGTTTTTTTTCATAAATCTATGACATCAGGGGTATTGTGCTCAGCTGAAAAAGCTGAGGAACAAATTTTGCATAATTGTGGATGCAGTAACAAACTTTAACTGTCAGCCAAATTTGATTTAGGAAAGACATTATTGAAATAATGAGATTAATTTGCTAGATGGTTATATAGCAGAATTAAGACGTTTGGAAACCAGAGAGATTATATGTATCTATCTGTTGCTACAGACACAGCTATCAGTTAACGTTAGAATGTTGCCTCATAGCATCAGATAGGAAGGGACAATTAATATAAGTAACTATTTATATTTGAGGGTGAGGTTTGAGTGGGGCCAGGTAAAATTTGCAATTCAAATACCATTTTTAATTTTTTATCCATGAAAATTTCTGATGTAGAACTTACTGTCTGTTAAAAAAGCAGGATAAAATATGTGAAACATCTGTTTTCAGGCATTGGTACAATAGGAAACACAAAACTGTACAACTTAAGAGAAAGAGCATAAATGAGATGACACCTAAAATTTCACTGAGTTTCTTAACTACGTATGCTTTTCAGAACACAGTACAAGAAGGGAGAATACAACCAGAGCTAGGCTAGGCAATCTCTCAAGGTGGGCAAAGATAAGAGTTGTGGGAGTCTGAGGCAGTTGAAATTTGCAGGGCAGAATACCATTGTGGAGGTAACTGTGAAGTAAAAAGAGTTCAAGAAATCAGCAGAAGAATCCTTTTGAGTCTTTGGCTATTTACTGATCTATACCTAAACAATGTGTGACTATAGGAATACAAGCAAGACAACTCTCAGGGAGCTATAAATCGAATAGTTCCCAATGCTCACACAGACTGGGAATTATTTGCATTCCCTTCAGTCAAGTAAATGTCTGCACTACACATGCAAAGTCAAGCATCAAATAAAATTATTAAACATATGGAAATAATCAAATGTGACCCATAACCAAGGAAGAAATCAGTTAATAGAAAAAGACCTAGAAGTAATAGAGATTATGGGATTTTAACACAAGACTCAACACTTTAATATAGTTATTATAAACAAAATAAATGTGCTCAAGGATATAGAGGAAAAAAGAACATAATTAGGATGCAAATGGAATACATGGAAAAGAACAAGAGAATTTTTCTAAATGAAAAATGTGTTAGCTGAAATGAAAAATTCACTGAGCGAGCATAAGATAATAAAAGACACTGAAGGAAAAAGAAAAAAGATCAGGGAACTTAAAGACATAAGACTATTCAGGCCAAAGTATAAGGATAAAATGGACTAAAAGAAAATGAACAGAGTCTTAGTTACCTGTGGAGCATTATCATGCAGTTTAGCACATGTGCAATTGCAGTTCTAGATGGAGAGGAGAGAGATAGGGACAGAAAACAATTTAAAGGAATAATTTTCCAAAATTTGATAGATACCATTAATCCACACACACAAAAAAACAAAAACAAAAAACGCTTGAGCTAGTCCTGACAGTCTACTGGTTAAAGTTTGGCACACTCTGCTTTGGCAGCCTGGGTTCAGTTTCTAGGTATGGAACCACATCACTCGTCTGTCAGTAGCCATGCTTTGGTGGTGGCTCACCTAGAAGAACCAGTTGGACTTACAACTAGAATATGCAACTATGTCCTGGCACTTCAGGGAGGAAAAAAAAGAGAGAGGAAGATTGGGAATAGACGTTAGCTCAGGGCGAATCTTTCCAAGCAAAGGAAAAAAGAAAAAAACAACAAACAATGACTCTCCTGTAGGATAACCACAAATATGACCATAACCAGGAACATTTTAATAAATTTTTATGAATTCCTGGGATGATGAGAAATTTAAAATTAAATTTAAAATCAACCAGAGAGAGAGAGGAAAGAAAGATAATAATACATATAACGAAATAAAGTTAAGAATATACACAGACTTCTCATCAAAAACAATGTAACCTAAATAATAGTGGAAGAGCATTGTTCAAAGTGCTGAAGGAAAAAACTAAAATGTGCCAAACAATAATTTTCCACAGAGTATAAATATTATTTAAAATTGAATGTGAAATAAATACATTTTAGACAAATAAAAGCTGAGAGAATCAATTGCCATACACTAAAAGTGAAAGACTCTGCAGAGTATGCTTTGCAAGTCTGCTAAAATATAGAAAGCTAGAATGACAATATTCACGTCAACTAAAGTGAACTTGAGGTCAAGGTATATTATTAGAGATAAGGAAAGACATTTTGTAACAATGAAAGAGTAAATTTATTGACAACATAATAATCCTAAAAATGAATGTCCCCAATTGGAGTAACATGTAAAGTAAAACTAACAATTCAAAGGGAAAGTATAGACATATCCACAAGCATAGTTAAATATTTCAGCCTTCCTCTCTCAGTAATTCTGCCTAGTAAACCAGTCTGAAATAATTTAGCATAAAGAAAACTTGAACAACTAACAATAACTTGAACAC
Source organism: Equus quagga (assembly GCF_021613505.1). Lineage (NCBI taxonomy): Eukaryota > Metazoa > Chordata > Mammalia > Perissodactyla > Equidae > Equus > Equus quagga. Next base: position 53,387,949 of record NC_060269.1, on the reverse strand, counting down.
TAGATTGAACAACTGCAGGACACATATTTTATGAGTGATCATTGGAATATTCACCAAGATAGACAATATGCTGGGCCACAAAAGAAGTCCCAACAAATTTCAAATGATTCAATTCATACAGGATATGTTTTGTAATCATAATGGATTTAAATAAATAAATTTTAAACATATTTGGAAGCGTCATGCAAATTTGGAAACTAAGCAACACACTTCTAAGTAACAACAAAACTAAGAAGATGGAAGGAAAATTTAAATAAATATTTCAAACTAAACAAAAGAAAGCCGTAACATATCATAATTCCTAGGATAAGCTAGGACAGTTTTTAGAAAGAAATTGATGGTTTTAAATGCTTATGTTAGAAAATAGGAAATTTCTGAAATTGCTTCTTTTTTTTCACCTGAGGAAAATTGGACCTGAGCTAAGATCTGTTACCAATCATCCTCTTTTTTTTCCTCCCCAAAGCCCCAGTGCCTAGTTGTATATCCTACTTGCAAGTCATTCTAGTTCTTATATGTGGGATGCCACCACAGCATGGCTTGATGAGCGGTGTGTAGGTCTGTACCCAGGATCCAAACTGGTGAATCCCAGGCTGCTGAAGTGGCAGGTATGAACTTAACCACTCAGCTATGGGGTGAAAATTATGTTTTCTAAGCTTCCACCTTAAGAAGATAGAAGAAGAAGAAATTAAAACGAAAGCAAGTAGAGAACAAAATGATTAAGATAAAAGAAATTGAAAACACACAAAAAGTAGAGAAAATCAATTAAGACAAAATATGATTCTTTGACAAAGTCAATGATAGTCAGAAACTTCTAGATAGAATGACATTAAAATAAATAAATAAAAAGAGAAAATATAACTTTTTAATGTCATAAATGAAAATGTGGACATCTGTACAGATCCACAGTCACAGAAAGTTTTTAAGAACACATAATGAAAATCAATTACACAATAAATGCATCAGTTTGGAAAAATCGCCGAGTCCTTGAAAATCACAAGTTACCAAAATTGAAAGAGGGAGAAATAAAAACTCAGCAAAATCCTGTATCTACTAAAAATATTGAATATGTGGTTAAAAACCTTTTCATAAAGAAAATTTTAGGCTCAGACAGCTTCAGTATTCACGTATATCCAAATTTAAGAAAGAAAATAAATTAACCATACACTATTTATTTTGCGGAAAATCAAAACAAAGTGAAAAATTTCCAACTGATTTTGAGAAGCTAGCATTTCCTTGAGAGCAAACCTGAAAAGGGTTTTAGAGGAAAACTCCAGAATAATGTCTCTAATAATCACTGATGCAAAAATTCCTTTTAAAATATTAGTAAATCCAGCATAGCAGTATACATAAAAGATAATATACCATATTTCAGCTAAGGGGTTAATATCCAAAATATACAAAGAACTCATATATCTCAACAACAAAAAAACTAACAACTCAATTAAAAAATGGGCAAAAGATCTGAACAGACATTTCTCCAAAGAAGATATACAGATGGCCAAGATTTCTCCAAAGAAGATATACAGATGGCCAACAGGCACATGAAAAGATGTTCAACATCTTTAACTATCAAGGAAATGCAAATCAAAACTATGATGAGATATCACCTCACACCCCTCAGAATGGCTATAATTAACAAGACAGGAAATAATTAGTGTTGGAGAGAATATGGCGACAGGGAACCCTCATACACTGCTGGTGGGAGTGCGCACTGGTGGAGCCAATATGGAAAACAGCCAATATGGAAACACATGGAGTTTCCTCGGAAAATTAAGAATAGATCTCCCATATGATCAAGCTATTCCACTGCTGGGTATTTATCCAAAGAACTTGAAAACACAAATGCATAAAGATACATACACCCCTATGTTCATTGCAGCATTATACACAATAGCCAAGACTTGGAATCAACCTAGGTGCCCATCAAGGGACCAATGGATAAAGAAGATGTGGTATATATACACAATGGAATACTACTCAGCTATAAGAAATGATGAAATCTGGCCATTTGTGACAACATGGATGGACCTTGAGGGTATTATGCTAAGTGAAGTAAGTCAGAGGGAGAAAGTCAAATACCATATGATCTCACTTGTAAGTATAAGATAAAAACAACTACAAACAAACACATAGCAATAAAGATTGGATTGGTGTTTGCCAGAGGAGAAGCGGGGAGAGGGGGGGCAAAGGCGGGGTTTTGCATGTGTGTGTGGTGATGGATTGTAATTAGTCTTTGGGTGGTGAACACGATGTAATCTACACAGAATTTGAAATATATTATGATGTACACCTGAAATTTATACAATGTTATCTGCAATTAAAAAAAAAGAACCAATTAAAAAAATAAAAATAAAGTTAAAAAAAAAAGAAACAATATACCCTAACCATGTGGGTTTTATCACAGGAAGTGCAGTTTGGCACTACAAAATCAATTAATGCAACTTAGTCAATACAAATTTTATTTTTATTTGTTTATTTATTTTTTATTTGAGGAAGATTAGCCCTGAGCTAACTACTGCCAGTCCTTGTCTTTTTTGCTGAGGAAGCCTGGCCCTGAGCTAACATCCATGCCCATCTTCCTCTACTTTATATGTGGGACACCTACCGCAGCATGGCGTGCCAAGCGGTGCCATGTCCGCACCTGGGATCCGAACCGGCAAACCCTCGGCCCCTGAGAATCAGAACGTGTGCACTCAACCGCTGTGCCACCGGATGGGCCCGTCCATATAAACTTTAAAAACTGAGAAGCAAAAACGTTTATTACCTCAATATATATGGAAAAAAATATTTTCTATAATTCTACATCAATTCATGATAAAGTCTGAGCAACCTAATATAAAAGGAAACTTCTTCAATCTCATAAAAGACAAATGGATATCAGGTGATTTCTTTCTAAAAGATGGAAAACTGAATGTCTGACCCATGTCATCAGGAATAAGATTGATGTCTGCTGTCACCATTTCTTTGTCCTTTTGCACTGGAGTCCTATCCTGCACATAAAGCAGGAAAAGGAAGTGAAATAAAGGCATAAAGATGGAAAATGAAGTAGGAAAACTGTCTCTAGTCTTAGAAGGTATTACTGAGTATTTAGAAATACTAAAGTCTAGAAAAGCTAAAATAACTTATAAGTAAATTTCTTGAGGCAATAAAATAAATGGTTATTAGAAATGTATCTATACACTATCAAAGAGCAATTAGAATATTAATTTTTAATAAGTGCAGGTTAAACTAGCATCAAAAAACATGAAATAGAGATACATTTAGCAAAATATGTGAAAGACCTATACACTGAAAACTATGAAACATTGTTGGGGAAAATAAAATGATGACAAGTAAATTAATAAACATACCATGTACATGATTTGGAAGACTCAATAATTTTATTATAACAGTTCTTCCCAAATTGATTTATAGATTCAATATGATTACTTTCAAAATCTCAGGAAGCTTTTGTTTTGAGGAGGAGATAGAAATTGATGAATTCATTCTAATATTAAAAAGAAAGTGTAAAGGAAAAAGTATACAATTTTGGAAAAAAGAGAACAAATTGGCAGTATTTACTTTCTTTGACATCAAACCATATTATAAAGTTACAGTAATCAAGACAGTATGGCATTAGCATAAGGATAGATTACATAGGAAAATAATATACAATATTATGCAGACATGAGCTCATGCCTATAGTCAATTGCTTTTCAACAAAGACATCATGGTAATTTAATGCAGAAGGATGGCTTTTCAATTTCAAAAATCATGCTGGAAAAACTGATATCCTTTAAAACAAATTAACCTCAACCATTTCTTCACACCATATACACATAGAAAAATAACTTGAAATATATCAGGAGTCTAAATGTGAAAGCTAGAACTATGATACTTCCAAGAGAGAACATAGAAGAACATATTTGTGATCTTGGATTGGGCACAGATTTCTTAGATAAGGCAAAAACACACACACCATAAAGAAATATGTGTATGCACATGTGTGTGTGTGTGTCTGGTGTGGGCATACACAAACTATACAATCACACAAATATACACATATGCAAATTCTTCTTTATCAAAATTGAAACTTTTTGATCTTCAGAAGACATTGTTAAGAAAACAAAAAGAGAAGCCACTAGTAGGAGAAAATATTTGCCACACATATATCAGAAAAAGAAGTTGTGTATTGAACATATCAAAAATGCTGAATATTATATAACACAAACAACGCTATTACAAATAGGCAAACTATTCGTGCCAACATTTCACAATTGAAGATATTCAGAAGGCCAATATGCAGGTCAAAAGATGCTGAACATCTTTATTCATCAGGGCAATATAAAATAAAACCACTATGAGACATTTTACGCACCATAAAATAGACAAAATTTAAAAATACTGGAAGTAGCAAATGCTGGTGGGAGTATGGCGTACTGGGACTCTCATACATTGCTGACTAGAATGTAAAATAGTACAACCATTTTAGAAAACAATTTTCTGAAGTTTTAACTTTCTGATAGTTAAATATACATTTACCAATGGTTCAGCAATCCCGTGCCACAAGAGATATGAAAACATATATCCAAGCAAAGTCGCATATACAAATGTTCATAGCAACTTTATTACTGATAGTCCTAAGCTGGAAACTAAAGGCCCTTCAACAGGTGAATGAATAAAGGGAATAAATTCCACGCAATGGAAGGCTATTTAGTGTTTAAAAGGAATAAACTACTGATATAATAAACAACATGACTGAATATGAAAAACATTATTCTGAGCAAAAGAAGCTAAGCAGAAGAATAAATAATGTATGATTCCATTTTAATGATATTCTGGAAGAGGCAAAAGTAATCTGTAGTGACAAAGGCACATCTGTGATGGCCTGGGGCTCTGAGTGGGTGGGAATGACTGTGATGGGACTTTAGAGAATTTTGTGGCATCATGACATCATTGTTCTGTATCTTGAGCATGCTGGTGGTTACACATTTGCTATCTGTTAAAACTCATCAAGCGGTTTATTTTAAAATGGGTGGATTATATTTTATGTAAGCTATACCTCAAAAAAAAGAAATGACTTAAAAGTGTCATGCCTCAGGTAGTCTTCTATCACTTCTGTTGTTCTGCTTCCTGAGACCCAGTTTGCATAAAGTTGTTCCTTCTAACTAGGATGAAAGCCAGAAGTATTAGATGTCCTGTGAAGGATTTAAGAATAATAGTGATATTGAATATTTATCAATTGCTTATTACGCTAAGTGCTTCAGTTGTATTAATTAATTTTGTCTTCTCAGGAGCCCTATGAGGTGCTAATAGAAATACTCTGATTTTACAGATGAGGAAATTCGGGCTCAGAAATATTATACAACTTATCTAAGGGAAAACAGCTAATAAGTGAAGTAGGGAGGTATTAAATTCAAGCAGTTTGTTTCTAGAGCCTGTGCTCTTGCTAATAGAAATAAATGGATTTTTGAAGTTTGCCTTAAGGGTAGGAGATGAAAAAATTGAGCAAATCTTAATTTCCAATATTATCCTCAAAGTCTAAACTCTTGTAAAAGAAAGAGAAGCTGTAAAAAAAAAAAAAAAAAAAAAAGAAAAGTAAACCAAACCTTAATTTCAAAAGTGTTGACATTTTACAAGGTATTCTTAAAATCTTTTAATTCTTAAAACAACTCTGAATGCTTGGCGAGCAGTGAATTAACTGTGTCACTGGGGATAGCGTGATGATGGGACACATTTGTCATTTTTATTGGGCACCTGATCTGATCTATGGATTTCAGCCATCAGTTATGGACCATTTGGACTTCCTACTCAAGGATTTTCTCTTGGATTCCTATCTCTGCTATCACTCCTCATTATTTGGTTTCCAGATCTTTGAAGCCTGCCTCTTGGTCAGAGAAAATCACCTTCTTTTGCCCAGTTGCTTTTGAGCAAGCTCTTTTATCTCTGAATTGGACCAACATAGAAGCATTTCTTTATTTCTATTCTAGCTTATCGTTTCCACAACATTCTCCTGCACATATGGCATTAGTGGTGGTGGTGTTGATGGTACATGGGTTTGGGGAGGCACTGGCTTTTAAGGATGGTCAAACACAATCTCTCAGTATTCTACATTCACTCATACTGCCCTGCTGAGTTTGGTTCTCCTTGGCACACGGGCCTTATTTATGTCACTTTTATCTCAGAGACTTGCTTCATGGCTTCCATAAGACACTCTCATTCCATGGTCCATCAGACATGCTTATGTACTCTTTAACCTCTATTGAGGACATGTTTAAACTTTTTCTCGTGAGCAGGCTGAGCTCCAGGCAAATTACAGGATGAGATTAGACTCTTGTTTACACAACCCCAAATACTTGGTGATGGTTGAAGCAGCTTGTCTTTCACAGGCTACTCAGAAGGTTTTTAGCTAGCAACAGCTGCTGTATATCGAACCAAATTTCACTTTGGGATCCATACAGATATGGAGAATGAAATATAAATTATTTCCTCCACTTTTAAAATTGAGTTTCTAGATGCTTTAAGGGAAAGAATTAGGTGTAGCAGAAGTTTTAATGTAAGTGGTGGCGTATGCCAAACTTATAGGTGCTTTCGGCCCCACAATAGCATAAGACTTATGGTGAAAACGTCAAGTGGTAAGAACACTTGTACATCATCCTACAGTTTTCACATGCTCTTGATTCTTTAGAAAAAAATGCCTTTGCTGAAATTGCTTATGCTTCTTTTCTTTTCATTCTGGAAGAAGTTATGAAGAACTGATTTTTCTTTCTTTAGTTTTTCTACAATGGTGAATATGCTAAAGCCATTACTTACCCCCTCCACTCTGCTCCTTTTGTTTTCTAGATAATGCTAAAATATCTATTAAAATTTATGTTTAACATCAAATGATCAGCTTATATATTCACTAGACTTTAAATCTAACTAGATGTATATGTTGAAAAAAGAAAAATCTGTTTGTTTCATATTATATATGTATATGCTTATATTATACTACTTATTTTTATTATTGGATTAAAAGCAAAATGATTTCATAAATGACAGCCAATGAAATAAAGTGAGGAATTGAAATTACATGAAATTCATTTAAAATTTTTCAAATTTATTTGGATGAGTCCTTACTCCTTTAATTGCTTTGATGCAGCAAGGGGAGGAATTATAGATATGATTAATATATATGAAAAAATACCAAAATACTGTTTCAACCAACAGAAGAAACTTAACCCAGTTACGTATACACACTCAAACATACACACATGCATTTTTTCACCTAAAACAAATTTTGAAAGTTTTGCATGTTTATTAATTTATGTTTTGAAGCTGCAAAAATAACTTCCTATGTATAAGAATCTATCTGAATTTGTTATTTTAATCTGCGTCAAATCTCTGAGATGCGTCCTGTATTGTTATAAAAGTTTTGCCTATTCTAGATTGATGCAGTTGACATTATGTCAAAGCAATGATTTTTTCTTCTGAAAAAAATCACAAATAATACTTTTCCTCAATAAAATAATACATAATATATATAATACAATATAGCCAATTGTATCTCTAATACAATAATATATAGAGTAACATATTTCATATATTAACTCCTGATAGAAGTAAATTTTCAAATGTATAACGAAAGACTCGAATATTATTTTTCTGCTGTTGAATTCCAAGCAAGTGCTCATAATCGATGGGCAGTACTCCTCCAAGTGGTAAATTCAGGACTTCAGGATCCTTCTATCCTGTGTGCCCACAATCTTCAGCGTATGGCCATCAAGATCGTTGAGCTCATAGGCATCAGGTAAGAATAGGAGAAAGATCGAAAGGAGGATGATACATGGAAGTTTTCAATAAGCCAGCTTGGCATTGACAATATCATTGTCACTGGTATTCTACTGGTCTGAAGGCAGTCAAGTGGCTCTATGTAATTTCAAGGGAAACTGGAAATCCTGTCTAGGTTAGTGCCCAGGAAGAAAATGAACAGCTATAGTTCATCTGAACTATATAGTTCATCATGAAGATAATTAACTACAGTTATTATTATCTTACATAAAATATCTATATATCTGACAAAGGTGCAATGAAAAAGAGATTTGTTGATATTAATTTAAATTATTTTATGCTAAAATACAGGTTGTTTAGCTTGGTCTGAGAATACTTTTTGTTAGTCATTCAATGACTATTTCTTGATTTTATATTATGAGACATGAAGAAATGGCTAATATTAAAAGACCATGATTGCAATATCATATAAGCATTCAATTATTCAGGTCAGTAATTTGACCTGGGCTCAGCCCTGTGATTCTTCTGTTTGCAGTTAAATTTGCTTATGTGCTGCATTCAGCTGCCAGAGGGTGCTGGGGATGCATGGTCTGGGATGGTCTCAGTTGGGATCTATTATTTTTAACCCATGTGGTCTCTCCTCCTCCAGCAGGTTATCTGAGGCTCATTGTCATAGAGGCTAGATACAGGGACTGGGAGAGAGAGGGAATCTTTGATGGCCTCTTAAAGCCTAAGCTCAGAATTGGCACACTATTACTCTTGCTGTATTATATTTGTCAAACTAAGTCACAAGAGATGGGGAAATTGATTCCACCTCTTTATGAAAGGATCTGCAAAATCATGTTTAAAAGAAGTGTGGACAGAGGAGGGAGGTTAGGTCATCTTTACAAGCAATTGCCACAGCAGGTAGCCATATGGTACACAAACTTCCTTCAAGACTGCTTAAACGTTGCCTTGGCATAGAGGACTCTCCTCATCATTCTATAATAATGAGGCTCTGATGAGGAATAGGATAGGTAAATTGAAGTAATTTCATAGGGGTAAATAATAGTGGTATTGCTGGCAATCTGTGGATAAATCTTGGAGGCCATCATGTAGTGGTAGATAGTTGGGATTAGAAAAAGGATTAAGCCAAAGGAAAGATTTATCAAATAATGGGGATATGGCTGGCTAGGGAAATGGAGGAATTATAAAGAGCAATTGGGTTTGCTTTTTATTTTGCCTAAATTGTTATTCTATGCCTCGAGACCTAGGGAGGTGTCTTGGTCTTCTTGGGAAGTTGTAACAAAATCCCATAGACTGGGTGGCTTAAACAACAAATAATTATTTCTCCCAGTTCTGGAGGTGTAAATTCCAAGATCAGAGTGCCAGCATCGTCAGGTTCTCTGAGAGGGCCACTTCCTGGCTTGTAGATAGCCACCTTCCTATTTTACCTGGGTAACAGAGAGAGAAGACTAGCTCTCTTCCTCTTATAAGGACACTAATTATATCATGGGGGTCCACTCTCGTGACAAAGATACCATTCTTGTGATAATTACCTCCCAAAAGCTCCACCTCCAAATACATTGCATTAGGGCATCAACACATGAATTTTGGAAGGATACAAACATTCAGATCATAGCAGGAGGGTTGATAATTATTTTGGATTATGAAAAGAGTGAGTAATGAGCAGTATTATACATGATATTCAAAGGACCAAGTCCATTTATGGATGTAGGTATATATTTGACAGGAGTATTCAAAGAGGAAAATCAATTGCATCTTCCAAATTTTACTCAGATGATGACTCTTTCATAAACATTGTAAAAAGATATTTTAAGTTTAACATATAAAAAATAGGCACAAACGCTAATATTCCACTAATAATGGTGTTGCTAAGGTAAGAGAGAAGGGATACTAAGAATACCTGGAGAAGGCAGAGAAGATGGGAAACAAAGTAGTATAGAAATTAGTAGAGCAGAGAACCACAGGATCTTCAATACTAGTCAGTCTGATTTTGCAAAGTATAGGCAAAGTAGTGAAGAGAGCAGTGGAATTTATTGTTGCTACTATGTGACAATGTATTTCATTATTCTACCCTTTCACAGCCTTGCATGACTGCACATACATAAAGGAATTGTATCAGATTAACAGGACTTGAAGGATAAATAAAGATGGCATGTGGGAAGAAAACAGTAGTTCAATGAGAAAAATCCTTTTCACTTCTCCTTGAAACTGTATAATTAATAGTTAAGAGTTTTAAGAGGTATAGATTCTTAAGGTAATACTGAATATGTAAAATTACAAGTGAATAGAGGAAACGGCTTTCATTCCTTTCTGACACATCCATTTTACATATAAAATATCACTTAATAGTAAGCAAGAGGGATGCAGTTTGACTGTGCAGCTGCAGGACCAGAATATAACATTGAGGGGCCTGGAAAAGAAGTTCCTCAGAAAAATCTACATCGTCCTGATCTTCTTTTGTTCATAAAAAAGAGGCACAAAACAGTTTTGGAGCTGCATGTTTTTCACTAAGTGCTCTTTTTAAGTTGCTAGCTGAAGTTTCATGCTAAGCATGAAAATGAGCCTCTCAGATCTCCTGCTTTAGGGAGCTTGATTGATTGATGGCTCTGAATACACCAGCAAGCTGATGAAGTGGCCACACTTCAAAGAAACAAGCTGCTCTGAGTCACTCACTGAACATGGTGGGGATACTAAGGCAGGTCCCTTCCTGTGAGACATGAGACAGCTCTGACAAGTGACTTTGGCTCAAGGACTCTCAATTGAACTTAGCTAAACTTTTTAAGAAATTCGCTGTTGTCTAAGCCCCTTCCTACCCATCCTCTCTTGTTCCCTCTCTCCTTCACAGGTCTACTCTCTTCAGCCTCTCCTGGTTCCCTCTCTATTTTCTCTCATAGGTGTTTTCCTCAATGAACTACATCTAATCCTGTTGGCATCTCCTTCTTAGAAGAGCTGAATGCAATTTGTGCCCAGGTGGTCCAAGAAAACAGACAATATGATGAGGTTCTGGGATTAGCTCACTCACTGCCTGATGACCAAAAACCATCCTGAGTGGTATTTGGGACAAAGGAAATCCCTAGAAACTTTTTGTTGTCTAATTGTTGAAGATTACAATGGAGGTGACCTGGGAAAATGTCCCAGTGGAGAGGAGTGCCCTTTCAGGTGTAATGAGTGAAAGATATGGAGAAACAAATCATATGAGGACTGTAAAGGTGTTTGGTTTCTGCTAAGTTGTATCAATGCCCTGCCTAGGAATTAAAAATACTGAGAACCTTTAAAATTCAGTTAAAGACTTTGAGAGCCAGAGGGTTTCTTTTGTAGCTTGTAGGGAGGTCTATAGCTCCTGTGGTGAAATAGTGGAAACAGCTGAGCAACAAATAGGAGATTGGATAGTTAAAGCTGAAGAGCTCCGGAGGATTTTAAAGGCTGAAAAAAGACAGATCTGTTATGCTAAGTTTAGGACCCTGGTTGAGAAAACCTGAGACCCAGAAATGTGGTATGAAGACATCTGGATGGATGCCCCTGAGGATATTGGCTACTATGTTGGAGGCCTTATGCTCCAGAGGATGGGAGCTACATCTTAGGAAGATGCAGGGACCTACTCTTTCATTGAAGTTTGTCGGGGTTCAATGGTCAGGGGTATGCTAGGACATCTTCTAAAAAGAAGAAGAAGAGTGAAGTCAGTTTCATGATGGAGTGAGCTTGCCCGTGATTCTCTCCCCTCCAACATACGACAAAAAGGAGCAACCATATTCCAACAAAAATTATCCTAATAGAACAGGAATCCTCGGGGACCCACAGCAGCCAAATGACGGAGGGCGGAGAGCCTGGAACCCCCCTCAGAGGATCTGGAAGGGGGTAAGAGAGAAAATCGCTCCCTTCCCTAAAGACTGGGATTGCTGTGGCAGGAGGCTTGGTGAGGCAAGGAGTGGGGGAGGGGCCACATGTCAGCAGGATCACCCAGGACTCCCTAGAGTCCTTGCAGCCAAGAAGGAAGCCCTCTAACTGGGCAAAAGCTTTCACGTGGGGTGACCTCATCAACCTAAGACCCCAGGAGAGCAGATAGCGAGAGCTGATTGGGAAACCCAGGTCTGCACACAAGAGCAAGTGCCCCCCCTACTCATGCTGTGCTGCGCCATCTTGGCTGAAGGCAGAGGGCTCAGAATACGTGGCTATTGACCCCCATCTAGTGGTGACAGACTGTAACTGTAACCAAATAATATCACAATGGGGAAGACCAGTCCATCTTCCAGCATCCGGCAGTTCATCAAATCTCCAGAACAGAGGAAAAACAAGCACCCAGAATTATTGCCTGAGGACTCAGAAATAAGTAAACTAAATGACAATGAATTCAGAATAGCTATCATCAACAAACTCAATGAGGAAAAGGAAAATATAGAGAAACAAGTCAACGAGTCCTGGAGTTACTTCACAAAAGAGATTGAAACTATAAAGAAGAATCGATCAGAAATACTAGAGATGAAAAATACAATGGAAGAAATAAAACATAATACAGATTCCCTGAATGCCCGTGTAGACGCCCTAGAGGAGCAAATCAGCATAACCAAAGATCGACAGGTTGAATGGTCCAGACAGAGGAGGAGAGAGAACTAAGAGTAAAAAGAAGTGAAGAAAATCTCCAAGATATAGCTGACTAAATGTGGAAATACAATATAAGAATAATAGGTATCCCTGAGGGTGAAGAAAAGGAGAATGGAGCAGAAAGTGTGCTCAAAGAAATAATAGCAGAGAACTTCCCAAATCTAGGAAGTGGGAGAGAAATGTGCATGGAGGGAGTTTTCAGGTCTCCTAGATATGTCAATGTAAAAAGACCTACTGCAAGGCAAATAGTAGTAAAACTGGCAAAAGTAAATGACAAAGAAAGAATACTCAGGGCAGCAAGGCAGAAGAAAATAACCTACAAAGGAAGCCCTATCATACTATCAGCAGATTTATCTGCAGAAACCTTACAAACTAGGAGAGATTGCAATGACATATTCAAAACTTTAAAAGATAAAAACCTTCAGCCAAGAATACTCTATCTAGCAGAAATATCCTTCAAATATGAGGGAGAAATTAAATCTTTCCCAGACAAACAAAAGCGAAGGGGCTTCATAGCCATGAGACTTGCCCTACAAGAAATCCTCAAGAAGGCCCTCATACCTGAAAAAAGGAAAAAAGGGAGAAAGGGTTCACAAAACAGAGTAAGGAGACAAATAGAATCAGAATAGGGTAGCAAATATAAAACTATAGCATTAGGATAAAGGGAAGGGAAACACCAAAAACAAAGGCAATTTGGTCGCTTTAACCACAAACTCACAACACAAGTCAGAGTAAGAGAAGACAATAATAACTTAGGAGAGGAGGAGGAAAGGGACTGAGTCAGTTTAGACTAAGGAAATAAGAGGCCACCAGAAAATGGACTATGTTATGCATGAGATTCTGAATACAAACTTTAGGGTAGCCACTAAACTGAAAAACAGAACAGAGACACAAAAAATAGATAAGGAAAAAGCTAAGAAACCCAGCATAAGAAACTGCAGACATTAACAGGTAGACCAAAGCACACAGGAAGAGAAACAAAGGAAATGCAGGAAAACCAGAAAACGAGTGATAGAATGACAGCATTAAGCCCTTATGCATCAATAATCACCCTCAATGTAAACGGATTGAACTCTCCAATAAAAAGACACAGAGTTTCAAGATGGATTAAAGAACAAGATCCAACAATCTGTTTCCTCCAGAAAACACACCTCAGCTCTCATGACAAACACAGGCTCAGAGTGAAGGGGTGGAAGACGATAATCCAAGCTAATGGCAAACAAAAGAAAGCAGATGTCACAATACTTATATCAGACAAAGTAGATTTCAAGATAAGGCAGGTAAAGAGAGACACAGAGGCTCAGTATATAGTGATCAAAGGGACACTACATCAAGAAGAAATAATGCTTATAAATATCTATGCACCCAAAACAGGAGCACCAAAGTTCATAAAGCAACTTTTAACAAACCTAAAAGAAGATATCAAAAATAACAACAATCGTAGGGGACCTCAACATCCCACTCACATCATTGGACAGATCGTCCAGACAGAAAATCAACAAGGAAATGGTGGAATTAAATGAAAAGCTGAAACAGTTGGACTTAATAGACATATATAGAACACTCCATCCAAAAACAGCAGAATACATATTCTCATCAAGTCCACATGGAATATTCTCAAGGATACACCATATGTTGGGAAACAAGGCAAGCCTCTATAAATTAAAAAAAAAATAGAAATAATAACAAACATCTTCTCCAATCATAATGCTATAAAGCTAGAAATTAATTACAAGAAAAAAAACAGAGAAAGGGGCAAAGATGTGGAGACTAAAGCAATGGATCATTGAAGAAATTAAAGAAGAAATCAAAAAATATCTAGAGATGAATGAAAATGATAACATGCCATACCAACTCATATGGGATACAGCAAAAGCTGTATTAAGAGGGAAATTCATTGCAATACAAGCACACCTTAACAAACAAGAAAAATCCCAAATAAGTAACCTCAAATTACACCTAACTGAATTAGAGAAAGAAGAACAAACAAAGCCCAAAGTCAGCAGAAGGAGAGAAATAATAAAAATCAGAGCAGAAATAAATGCTATTGAAACAAAAAAGGCAGTAAAAAGGATCGATGAAACAAAGAGCTGGTTCTTTGAGAAGATAAATAAAATTGACAAACCCCTAGCCAGACTTACAAAGAAAAAAAGAGAGAAAGCTCAAATAAACAAAATCAGAAATGAAAGAGGAGAAATAACAACAAACTCCGCAGAAATACAACAGATTATAAGAGAATACTATGAAAAACTACATACCAACAAAATGGATAACCTAGAGGAAATGGATAAATTCTTAGACTCTTACAACCTCCCAAAGCTAAGTCAAGAAGAAACAAACAATCTGAACAGACCAATCACAAGGAAAGAGATTGAAACAGCAATGAAAAACATCGCAAAGAATGAAACCCCAGGACCAGATGGCTTTCCTGGGGAATTCTACCAAACTTTCAAAGAGGATTTAATACCTATACTTTTCAAGCTATTCCAAAAAATTAAGGAGGATGGAACACTTCCTAACACCTTCTACGAGACCAACATCATGCTGATACCAAAGCCTGACAAGGATAGCACGAAAAAGGAGGACTACAGGCCAATATCGCTGAAGAACATAGATGCAAAAATTCTCAACAAAATTTTGGCAACCCTAGTTCAGCAATACATCAAAAAGATCATACATCACGATCAAGCGGGATTTATACCAGGGACACAGGGATGGTTCAACATCTGCAAATCAATCAATGTGATACACCACATCAACAAATTGAGGAATAAAAACTACATGATCATCTCAATAGATGCAGAGAAAGCATTTGACAAGATCCAACAGCCATTTATGATAAAAACTCTGAACAAAGTGGGGATAGAAGGAAATTACCTCAACACGATAAAGGTCATATGTGACAAACCCGCAGCCAACGTCATACTCAATGGGCAAAAACTGAGCACCAGCCCCCTGAAAACGGAAACGAGACAAGGATGCTCTCTATTACTACTCTTATTCAACATAGCAGTGGAGGTTTTGGCCAGGGTAAATTAGGCAAGAGAAAGGAATAGAAGGAATCCAAATAGTGAGGGTAGAATTGAAACTCTCACTGTTTGAAGATGACATGGTCTTATACATAGAAAACCTGAAAGAATCCATTGGAAAACTTTTAGAAATAATCAACAACTACAGCAAAGTTGCAGGGTATAAAATCGACTTACATAAATTAGTAGCGTTTCTATACCCTAGTAACGAACTAGCAGAAAAAGAGCTCCAGAACACAGTACCATTCACAATTCCAACAAAAAGAATAAAATACCTCAGGGTGAATTTAACTAAGGAAGTGAAAGACCTATACAATGAAAACTACAAGGCTTTCCTGAAAGAAATGGATGACAACACAAAGAGATGGAAAGACATTCCACGTACATAGATTGGAAGAATAAACATAGTTAAAATGTCCGTTCTACCTAAAGCAATCTACAGATTCAACACAATCCAAGCCAGAATCCCAATGACATTCTTTACAGAAATAGAACAAAGAATCCTAAAATTCATATGGGGCAACAAAAGACCCCGAATTGCTAAAGCAATCCTGAGAAAAAAGAAGAAAGCTGGAGGCATCACAATCCCTGATTTCAAAACATACTACAAAGCTACAGTAATCAAAACAGCATGGTACTGGTACAGAAACAGGTGCACAGATCAATAGAACAGAATTAAAAGCCCAGAAATAAAACCACACATCTATGGACAGCTAATCTTTGACAAAGGAACTGAGGGCATACAATGGAGAAAAGAAAGTCTTTTCAACAAATGGTGCTGGGAAAACTGGACAGCCACATGTAAAAGAATGAAAATTGACCATTCTTTTTCACCATTCACAAAAATAAACTCAAAATGGATCAAAAGCCTAAAGGTAAGACCTGAAACCACAAGACTTCTAGAAGAAAATACAGGCAGTACACTCAACATCAGTATTAAGAGGATCTTTTCGGACACCATGTCTTCTCAGACAAGGGAAACAATAGAAAGAATAAACAAATGGGATTTCATCAGACTAAAGAGCTTCTTCAATGCAAGGGAAAACAAGATTGAAACAAAAAACAACCCACTAATTGGGAAAAAATATTTGCAAGTCATATATCTGACAAAGGGTTAATCTCCATAATATATAAAGAACTCACACGACTCAACAACAAAAAAATCAAAAAACCCGATCAAAAAATGGGCAGGAGATCTGAACAGACATTTCTCCAAAGAAGATATACAGATGGCCAATAGGCGCATGAAAAGATATTCATCATTACTGATCATCAAGGAAATGTAAATCAAAACTACACTAAGCTATCACCTTACACCCATTAGAATGGCCAAAATAACCAAAACAAAAAGTAACAAACGTTGGAGAGGTTGTGGAGAAAGAGGATCCCTCATATACTGCTGGTTGGAATGCAAACTGGTGCAGCCACTACGGAAAACAGTATGGAGATTTCTCAAAATATTAAAAATAGAAATACCATATGACCCAGCCATCCCACTACTGGGTATCTATCCTAAGAGCTTGAAGTCAGCAATTTCAAAAGTCTCGTGCACCCCTATGTTCATTGCAGCACTATTTACAATAGCCAAGACATGGAAGCAACCTAAGTGCCCAGCAACTGATGACTGGATAAAGAAGATGTGATATATATATATATATATAATGGAATACTACTTAACCATAAAAAAGAATAAAATCATCCCATTCACAACAACATGGATGGACCTTGAGGGAATTATGTTAAGTGAAATAAACCAGATAGAGAAGGACAATCTCTGTATGACTCCAATCATATGAGGAATTTAAACATGCAGACAAAGAGAACAGGTTAGTGGCTACCAGTGGAAAGGTGGGGTGGAGAGTGGGCACAAAGGGTGAAGGGGTGCACCTACAACACGACTGACAAACAGTAATGTACAACTGAAATTTCACAAGATTGTAAACTATCATAAACTCAATCAAAACTAACTTTAAAAAAAAAGAAATTGCTGCATCTTGTATTCCCTGACACACAAACACACACACAAAAATAAATAAATAAAAAGGAAGCATGGAGCCTGGTATACCTCTTTGTGTTCTGGAGGCAAAACATTCCACACATAGGAATACTGCTATAGCTCAGATACCAGGTGGCATGGACATTTGCCCCTGCTGAGTGCAGTCTGGAGCAGGAAAGAGCCCTCCAACAGGCCCAGGCTTTGGAGTGAGCAACTTGCCCCTTGTGTTAGATTCATTGCAATTTGAGAAATGAAGTATCAAGCTAATAGAAGGATTTTTTTTAAAGATTTTATTTTTCCTTTTTCTCCCAAAGCCCCCCAGTACATAGTTGTGTATTTCTTTAGTTGTGTGTCCCTCTAGTTGTGGCATGTGGGATGCCGCCTCAGCACGGCCTGATGAGCAGTATCAAGTCTGCACCCAGGATTCAAACTGGTGAAACCCTGGGCAGCCGGAGCAGAGTGCGCAAACTTAACCACTCCGCCATGGGGCCGACCCCCCAAGGAATTCTTTTAAGCTGTAGGAAAACTGATTTTTGTTATCTAAATCTGACCTCTTCTCCTGGCAGGTGCTATAGACCTATAGATTCATGCCTAAGTAATCCAGTGGATGGAGGAAAGACAGTGTTAAATTAGCATTGGAAGGACTCCACAAGGAATGCTAGTACTACAAGATTTAGTCATGGCGGACTCAATTGTTTGCCCATGAAGAAGTATCTGGGCCTGATACAGTCTTGGGCCAATGAACAGAGCAGGCGGTTCTCACATCACTCCCAGATGAAGGCCAATAATGAACTCCATGGCTCTCAGCATCCGGGTACCTTAATTCGGTGAAGGTATATTTTTATTTTGAATATCTTCACTAGACACAGATCTATGAGAAGTACAATACTATTCAAATTTTTATTTTTCAGATTGCTTGTTAGTGACTCTTTGTTTGAAGATGTTGTAAAATTAATTGTTACCTTGTTTCTTAACTTGCTGACATGTGGGATAGTTTATAATCATCAAACAATGCTTGATCTAACAACACTCAATCTAATTTGGGCCTATGTCTTCCCAAGTTTAACATAGCCAACATTCAGCCTTTTTGCTTCTGGTATGAAAGTTTATATTATTATATGGGAAAATTGTACAAATATAAAACATTAATGGATCCTAGTGATTATTATTGTCTATCCCACAAGGTAATCCATGGCATATAGTCATTGTTGGATCTTGTAGAGCCTTATTAATTTTTTCCATTTTAATCCCTATTCCTCAATCACAATACTTCTGCCACCGTGGTAAGTTCATGCGCTATTATAAAATGTATAGCATTATTTTCATTTACGCTTCATGAATAAAATAAACAATAATAAACATTGACTTTGTGGCAAAATGTCTACATTGGGCTCCTTCCATCCTACGGCCCTTGGTTTATCTTCACAAGGAGAGATATCTATTCTGGGTGTGTCTGTCTACAGAGCCTCAGCCAGAATCATTATACGTGGTTTAGAATGTCCCATATAATACTGTGTAAATAATATTGTGCTAAATATTTCCTCTGTTTCTTTCACTCAGCAATGATTTTTGTCTAATCATGTAACTAGACAGATGTTGAATTTGCTGTTTTTAATTGTTTAGTAATAATCCATCCTGTATATTTACTCTATATTTTATCCATTCCTGCAATAATATACTGCTGAAATGCCTCAAAATCCCTTCCACCACAAACAATCATATAATGAACACTCTCATTAATGTTTCCTCAAGGACTCGTGACCACATGTCTGGATACTGATGTGTGTCATTGGCTATACAATTATCTAATCTGAGTGAGCATTACCATATTTTTTTTCAGACTGTCTTCACAGACTATGCTCCTATCAATAGTGCACAAATTTTGCTGGGTTTTTTTTCATTTTTTTCCGATATGTAGCTTTTTCCAGCTTTCTAAATTTGCCAACCAAGCTGAGTATCTCCCACTTTGGATTTAATCTGTGTGCTTTTCATTGAAAACGAGTTTGTTCATCTCCTCATATACATTAGCCATTTTGACTGTTTATAGCTTTTGCTTATTTATTTTTATTTTAGGTTTCCGATATTTCACAAGTCGATATGAAAGGATTCCCTTTTTTCCTGGATAGTCATCCCCTGAGATTTCATATATTGTAAATATCTTTTCCAACTGGCCATCTTTTTGCTAATGTTTCCAGGATATCTTTTGTTGAAAGGAAATCTTCTGTTGATGTAATCGAAGTCATCATTTTGTATTATTTGGTTCTTCTTTTAGAATTTCTCCCCTCCAAGTTGGAAATACTCCTGTTTATATTTTCTCCTAATTGATATATAGTTTTACCTTTGACATTTATATCTTAATGCATTTTTTAAATGGAGCCTACTTTTAGTTATGGTGTAAGATAAGGCTTCAGTTTTAATGTTCCCCATGAAGTGAAGCATCTGCTTCATTTACTTCTGATGTCATTTTTACCATATATGAAGTCTCTATATATACTGGGGGCTTTCTCTAAGGGTTGTATTTTTTTGCCATTAGTCTCTTTGCTTATTCATGCTCCAGTTCCTTATCATTTTTTATCATCATGATTTTGTAGTGTGTCTAAGCCTCTGGTGGGAAATTCCCATCAAATTTGAAGAAGTTCTCTCAAATTTGAGGAAAGTGCCTCAAATTTGTTATGTTAAGTAGGAGAATGCTACACGGTGGTAGCAAACAACCGTCTAATCTCAGCACCTTAAAACAACTTACATTTATAAGTTACATGCCATCTGTCATCAAACCATCCATGAAAAGCCGCAGGATAGAGCCGTTAAGAGCATGGACTCTGGAGCCGGATTAGTGGGTTCGAATGCTGACTTTGTCATTCGTTTCCTGTGAGATCTTTGCAGAGCTATTAATATCTCTCTACTTCAATATCCTTATCTCAACAGTGAAGATAATGATAATAATACTTTACTCATTGGAATGTGCAGGGAAAGAAATAATGCAGAACTTCAGAGCCCTCTTAAGGTACCAACAATAGTGACATCTTGATTTTGGATTTCTAGAGTCCAGAACTGTAAGACAATGAATTTCTGTTGCTTCAAGCCACCCATTTGTGGTACTTTGATACAGCCACCATAGCGA
This sequence comes from Equus quagga, assembly GCF_021613505.1. Lineage (NCBI taxonomy): Eukaryota > Metazoa > Chordata > Mammalia > Perissodactyla > Equidae > Equus > Equus quagga. Next base: position 53,367,449 of record NC_060269.1, on the reverse strand, counting down.
ACTAATATACCATGTACATATATATTAAATTAAAAAATATATTCATGTAATTTGGTTTAATAATATTTAATTACACAATGTAAGCTGCTGAGTTTCTGGTGTAAAGTTAATTATGAGATAAAAATATACAAACCTATAGAGTTGAAATCATGTGGTGGTTTAACCTCGCAATTTGTGGACATAAAAAAATGATCTCCAGTTACAATAATCAAAAACATCATGAACTACAAAAATGCATAAACAAACACAAAAATACAGAAAGTGAAAGATATTTTAAACCACATGTCATTCATTTTAAAGAAGTCTTAAAGCTTATGTGCAAACAATGAAATGCCTACAGCAAATTTAGGGAGTGGTCATATCTTTCAATGAAGGAAGAATGGGCTGTATCTAAAGTGTGTGAAGGAAAAGTTCATTCTCAGCAGGACGGTTATAAAGAGTCAACTGGTAGTTAATGAATGCTAATGACATTAATCCTACTGTAAGACTACTTAAGGAGATACAATGTAATAAAAAATTATGCTCATTCATTGATGTGCTCTTACATTCCAAGAGAAGAAAAACCATTATGAGTCTTTGTTGACTGGAGATGTTAAAGTATTTCAATTAATTCAAATTTACCAATGAGTTTCTCTGGCAGAACATTTTACATGCACAATAACATGATTAATTCAAGTGTAATGAGTACTAGATTAACTAATATCTGACAATTTGTCTCAAATTGATATTAGTCATATGTTTTAATGATGTACTAATTATCGTTAAATAATTTTTAAAAATATTGAAGAACCATATGACACACTCTTGTACTCATTTATTTCATTAGGATCAGCATTAGTCAGGTAAAGCAGACAATTAATAATTAATGTTTAGTTTTTAAACATTTAACACAAATTTTTTATTATCACAGATCTAATTTTCATGATATTTTCAGATTTCAGAGGAGGATTTTTTTTACAGTCCAGTGAAATGTTAGTTTAACAAGCATACAGTTAAATGTTACGTGAGATAGTCAGCTGAAGGGTGAACATCATTTTCAGAATTCAGTCTGACATTTCTAATTCTTTTCCCTAAATCTAAATTAAGTTATATGTTAGAGAGATACGGATACTCACTCATGCAAAGCAATTTAGAAACATACACTAATGTATATACACTAAGCAATAAAGTCTTTGCATATGTGATTTTGACTGGGAGAAGTGTGTGAATGGACTGGGAAAATGAAGAGGGCTACCTGTGCCAAAGTAAACTACCATTTTACATAGATTTTCCATTTTCAACCAGTTGTTTTTGCATTTTCCAATGCAACCTGTATGGTGGCCACTGGCTTTGACTCAGCATTCAGATTCTGTCCCATTTCAAGAAGTTCATACCATCAGAATAAATTTGACATTTGCAAAAAATTAAAATAATAATGACAACTGTTAATACTTATGAGAACGTCCTATTTATGCTCTAAATGCCCAGCGTTCCACAGTCGGACAGTGACAGAAGTAGATGTGAATCCAGGTAGACCGGTTCCAGAGTCTTTGTTTTTAGTCTAGAAGCAAATAGTGACTTTATATTAATGCTAATAGACATAACAATTCTTGCCTCTTCTTTCTCCAAGGCTATTTAATTTGTTGCCTCATTAATAATGAAGGCAGATTGCTTTTGGCTTAAGTATTGATGACATACTATCCAACTTTCTTCACCAGGAAACAAAAATACCAGAGACCGTAAATGGTTCTCAAATTTGCAAATTATCTGAATAATGATTGCTTTATGTCTAGCCAAACACATGGCCATAGAAGGCTACACTATTGGGAACATGGAGAATTGTGAGGTCTCACATTTTCTAAAGTAGAAACCTGAACCCTGGAGCAGAAATACGTTTTGTATATTTTGTGAAGGAAAAACACGAGTAAAATGGAAATTTTTGAAAACATTTATTGGAATATATGATATCTTTCGATTTCAAGGAATCAAAGCTTTTGAGAAGCTGATAAACTAAAAGGAAAATATTATGGTATGTCAAGAGTTTTGCTAAACTATTTCATGGTGTTGCTGCCTCAGCATCCACTTTGTGTGACCATGCAGCCTGGAGGGGCCTTAACTGACATTAGCCCCTCCCACAAGTGTTTGCCCTGGATAACAGCCCACAGTCATGAGTAAATGTAAGTTCCTGAAATGATTTCCCCTGGGTCCCTGGTGATAAACAGTCTTTCCTGCCTCTCAGATCCTTCCGCTGGTATGGCCCTTAGTGTTTACCAAAATCCTGCTCTTCTTGATTTGAATTGACCAATCAGCCTTAGCCCAAGAACCTCAAAATACTCCACCTGAGAACCCTAATAAAGGCATGTGCCCCAGGTCCTGCTTCCTTTCTGCCTGCACCCTGCCTTGACCTCCTTTGTGGCCCCTTGGGGCATGCCATACCTGTAATAAATGTCTCTCTTTCACTTTCGCTTGCTGTCATTGTTGAACTGTGGCTCATCATTGGACACCTCAGAACTTTATTTAACAAAAATCACAATACGGTATAATGGAAATAGCTAGAAAAACATTAAGTCAACTACACTTGGGTTAAATCTCAGCTTCTCCACTCACTACTTTTCTGCACTGCTGTAGAATAATTAACCTCTTGGATCTCTCTCAGTTCCCTCACCTGACAAGTGGGGACAGCTACACTACTTTATAGGGTTATGGGTTGATTAAATGAAAACATCTAAAAAGCACCCGTATGTTCATGCCAAATAATGGTTTCTTCATATCATCATCCTGTTCCCTTTTTTTTTTCTTGAGTGAAGGGCAACTTTCTGAGGACTCCATGGAATCAACTTAGCGGGACTAACCGCTATCAGCTGACCTCTTCTAAAGCTACTAATATTTATGGTAAGTTTACTGTCTGCCAGGCATTGTTCTAAAGTGCTTTGTTATTATTTATTTAATCTTTGAAACAGTCTTCTGTGCTAGATGCTATAATGACCATCCCTGTATTCACAATGTAGTCCTCAATTATTATCAGCTATTATCTTATGCCACTAGAGATATACACAAAGAAGGAAGAATGTCTGTTTTCACTTTATGGTTCATAAATACCTGTGATTTTCCTAATTGGATTCTTTGTTTTTTCTAATCCTTGCTTTCTGGGCCTGTTCTTTCCAGCTTGATTGAGAGGATAGTTGCTAACTAAGTTTTTGCTCTTTGCCTATGCTATGGTGGGCCCTCATGGAACCAACCTTATTTCTCAAGTTAACATGATCTGTACACACATATGTACTGAATTTAAAGTATAGAATTTTATCAATTAATTCAGCAAATGTTTACTGAAAATATATTAGAATCTGCTATTCCACTTTAAGCAAGGTAAACAAATCATAAAATGCTGTATGAACTCTTCTTGAATGAGTTTTAATGTAATGGTGAAAATAAACATTAATCAAATAATCATAAAAGAGTCATTTGGCAATTCTAAGATGTCATGAAGAAAAACTGTAGGATGCACATATTACGGGACTAACTCTACTTAGGGTCCTATAAGGCTTTCCTGCAGAATAGAAATTCGAGTGGCTCCCTTAAAGTTTGAGCAAGAACTAACTAGGTGAGAGGTCTAGAGGCAAGGAAAAGTGTTTCAGTTTAAAGGGAACAAAATTTTCAAATGCCCTTGGGCAGGGGGACACAGGAAACCTTTTAGAAATGATGGACAGAGTGCCAGAAACCATGGAGCCAACAGAAAAAAGGTACAGGAAGGGCCAGAGAGGTAAACAAAGGCAGATAGCATCTCCTAGATTTATTGAAGATTTTGGTCTTTTTGTTAAGAATGAAAGGACACTACTAATTTGTTTTAAAGAGAGGGTTTATTTGTTCATGTATTTTAAAAAGACTACTTCATGGAGTGTGGAGAAGCTTTGGTGTTGAAATTCTTGAAGACCTGTTAGGAGGCTACTATGTGATTAACAGTGAGAAACTATGTTCACTTAGATTAGGGTGATGGGAGAGCCGCTCACAGAAACAGGTAGGTGGGAGAGATAACTAAGAAGCACAAAGTATCAGACTGAGGGCAAAGAGAGAGAAGTATTGAGAAAGACTTCCAGTTTCTGATTTTTACTTATGCAACTCAAGAAATGGTGGAAGTATTAACTGAAGTAGAAGGTATCGGAGAAGAACCAAGTTTGGAGGTGATGTTCATTAAAATTACTTTGGATATATTGAGTTTGAGGTGCCTGGAGATGTACATTTGGAAGCCATTGGCAAAGCCATTGTAAGGAAAGCTACGCACATGTGCAAGAGTCTTTAAGTGAAAGTTAGTAGTAAGACTATGAGGGGGCCCACCATGAAGCTTTGAGTATTTTCAACATTCAAAGGCTACGTACTGGAGGATTGGTAAAGGATAGTGAGAAAGGGCTGCCCAAGAGGTAGGAGAAAAATCAGAGGAAATAAAAGAATGAGATTCAGGAAGGGGAAATTGTCAATATTGTTGAAAGGTGCTGAGATGTTAAATAAGATAACTGAGAAATAACTTTCTCATTCAGCGACATAAAGGCCAAAATTGATTTTATCCAGTTTTTCCAAAGGAGACATGGTGATAGCAGACAAGTGTAGGGTTTTGAGTAGTGAGTGCAAAATGAGAAAGGAGATTGCTAGTGTAATTTTTTTCCTTTATTTGAGCCTGTTCAAATGCAACACAGAGGAGACCTTCTTTGGAAGGTACTTTAAAGGGCACCTTAAAATGTCCGGTCCAAACTTTCCTAAAATGTACTATACAGCTTATTAATAAATATTATTAGACGTTGGATTCTGTAATCAAAAAAGCCTGGAAAACATGAGACTAAAAATAAATGTGCTTCTTTACTTCAGGTTGTCTCAACTTTTAATATACTAATGCAAGTTTGATCTCTAAGAGTGGGAGTATAGCACATAGGGCCTCCTAGATTCTTTCACCTAAATTTAAAAGGCTATCTTCATCGTTGATTTTGTTCCTGTGAATTAAAAAAAAAATCAATAAACTATTTTTAGGACAGTTTTAGGTTTACAAAATAATTGAGCAGAAAGTACAGAAAGTTCCTGTGTAACATGCTCTTTCCCTTACTGCACCCGGGCCCCCACCAGTTTCCCCTATTATTGACATCTTGCATTGTGTGGTGCATTTGTTACAACTGAGGAATAAACACTGATACATTATTATTAACTGATGTCTGTAGTTTCCATTAGCGTTCACTCTCAGTGTTATACAGTTCTATGAGTTTCAACAAATGAATAACATCATGTATCCACAATTACAATCTCTACAGAATGCTTTCACTGATGTAAGCACACCTCTGCCACACCTATTCATCCCTTCCCCCGCCCCTCCAACTCCCGGCACTGGCGATCACTGAGATTTTGCCACTGATCTTTTTACTGTCTCTATGATTTTGCCTTAGGAATAAAGTCATATACATAGGTTAAGTTTACAGCATGTAGCCTTTTCAGAATGAATTCTTTCACTTAGCAAAATGCGTTTAAGGATTCTCTATGTCTTTTTTTTTTTTTTCTCTTGATAGCTCGTTTCTTTTATTTTTGAATAATATTCCATTGTCTGGATGTAGCACAGTTTATCCTTTCACTTACTAAAGGACATCTTCTTTACTTCCAGTTTCTGGCAATCATGAATAAAGCTGCTATAAACGTTGGTGTGCAGGTTTCTGTGTGGAATAAGTTTTCAGCTCATCTGGATAAATACTTAGGAAAGTGCATGGCTAGATTGCATGGTAAGACTATGTTTAACTTTGTAAGAAACTCAAACTGTCTTCCAAAGTGTCTGTACCATTTTGAATTCCCACTGGCACTGAATGAGAGTTCCTCTGGCTCCACATGTTCACCAGCATTTGGTGTTGTCATTGTTTTGAATTTTAGCCATTCTAACATATATACATTGGTGTCTTATTTTAATTTGCAATTACCTAATAATGTATGATATGGAGCATTTTTCCATATGCTTATTTCCACTTGTGTATCTTCTTTGGTTAGGTGTCTCTTCAGATCGTTTGCCTATGTTTTGATTGTGCTGTTTACTTTCTTATTTGTTGAACTTTAAGGTTTTATACATATATAATCTTGGGTACATGTCCTTTATCAAATATGTTTTGCAAATATTTTCTGCAAGTCTGTGACTTGTTTTTCATTGTCTTAATCTGTGAGAGTTTAAATAATTAGATATAATTTAAAATGGTAATATCCGGCATTTATTTATTTATTTATTCATACTCTTCACAATCTATGTATTCATACATGTTCGGCTTCAATGAACAATTCTGACTCTGCTTTAAGATGAAATACATTTAGTGTTTTGTCCTTAATTTTTTTCCCCTTCCAGACTGGAAATAAGAGGGGTGAATGCTCTCGTTCTTTCAGGATTCTTGGTGACAACGATGGGTACCATTTATTACCTGCTACCTCACAGATAATGCATCAGCACAGATTTAGTTATTTAATCTTTACAATGCCCCTGAGAATTAGGAGATACTTTTTGTTTTGCAAAAATATAAAATGGGTTCTGAAAATTTAACTTCTTTAGCCCAGAATTTTAAAACTGGTAATTGGTATATTTGGGACTTTAGCCTACTCTGGATGGCTTCAAAGCCCATGTTTTTCTAGCTATACTTGAATGATTCCAACAAATTTTTCCAATATTCATTCAAAAGCCAATTTTTGAGGGGGGAGGACAATATGATTGGCCAGTATACAAGAAATATTTCTCATTAGTTATCAGCTCCAATGATAAAACTATCTAATGCCTTGTTTGTTTACACCACTGTTTCCTACTATCTTTTAGAGGTTATAAGGATTAAATAGTGCATATGAAATGGTGGCACATTGCTGTCTCACAGTAAAAACTCTATAAATTGTAGACATTCCTGTGACTACTAACAGCACTGGCATTATTATTGCTTTTATTTTTATTTTGAATTACAGTTATCAGTCTTTGCTGCTTGCAGAATGTGAGACGTTGACCAAATCAATTATCTTGTCATCACCTCTGGATCCTCAGAAATAAAATGGGAATTGTGATACAAATTTGCTCACGGGGCTGTTGTAATGTTTAAAATGGATATTGCATGTAACCACTCAGGGGAATGACAGACACAGGGTTTCTGCTCAGTGAAGGCGCTTCGTCAACTCTTTTGCCTCTCCCTGAAGGGTGTTTCTGAAGCTCCTCATTGCCTGCCAGTTGTGTGTATGATCTGATTACTGAAACTGAGGAGTTCACTTCTCTTCTTCTTTCTGGAACATTATAGATGTTTTTGACATTTCAAGCTGGTAAAAGACCCCTGTTCAGATGACATAAAATATATTTGTTGATTATCCAAGGAACCAGCATAAATTCTTGGGTTAAAAAATAAATAAAGGGGCCAGCTTGGTGACGTAGTGGTTAAGTTCATAAGCTCCGCTTCGGCAGCCCGGGGTTCGCGGGTTTGGATCCCAGGTGTGGACCTGCACACTACTCATCAAACAATGCTGTGGCAGCATCCCACATACAAAATAGAGGAAAATTGTCACAGATATTAGCTCAGGGCCAATTTTCCTCATGAAACAAAGAAACAAACAAACAAATAAAATGTTTACATGCCGTCAATGTAAACTCAGAAGACAATATTCTAATGGTTTCTGTACCTATTTTAGTGAACATTAAGTAGAAGCAACTAAAAAATAGTCAGCAAAATAACAGCGTTAATGGAAAGAAAAAGACGTGCTAATATGAGATGCTCCTATACTTCTAAAATGTAGTTTGCAGACAGAAATAGCAATCTCTTCTGCAAATAACTTCTTTTTTGTTGTTCATAAGTAACAATTTATTCACTCAAATCTTCCCAGTCTCACTCTGACCCAACAGCTTGTAGACTTTCATCATTTCCAGGATGTTCCACGTTCGAGTGTCCTCTGTAGATTCCAGGAGGATTTTTATGTCTTTAAGGTTAAACTCATTTCTTTTTCTTCTATTTCCCATGGCATTCTGTATAGTATGCTAAAATACAAGGTTATTGGTCTCACTTTCATTATCTTTCCTCATCTCTCAAGGATCAAAAGTGTAAAGGAAGATAAGTGAGAAGCACATAAGAGGAAATTGAACTTTCAGGTCTTGTGTAAGATGTCAGAAAAAAGTATTGGCTAAAGGAGGCAGACTAAAGATTTTTCAGATAGAACAATGAATCAAATTTTATGTCAAATTATATGTATTTACTGAACGTCTAAATATTAGCCAGTAACTGTTGCATACATTACCTCCAGTTCCAGCAATTTAATTAATTCATTAATTCAAGGAGCATTTATTGGAACCTGCTTTGTGCCAGTATTTGAACTCAAGAGGCATGATTGCACAGCTCACTCTCTTAACCATAATGTTTACTGCCTTCCACGATGTACGCATGTCTCTCCAGCACATATATGAGTCCTGGTTAGGCAGATTACAGCATTTCACTCATTTCTATACACTTCACATGGTACATAATGATACTTGCTGATAGCAACTGAATTGTCTAACTGAAGATTTTCTTTTGTTTTTGTGAGGAAGATTAGCCCTGAGCTAACATCTGCCACCAATCCTCCTCTTTTTGCTGAGGAAGATTGGCCCTGAGCTAACATCTGTGCCCATCTTCCTCTAGTTTATATGTGACATGCCTGTCACAGCATGGCTTGACAAGCACTGCGTAGGTCCACGCCTGGGATCCAAACAGGTGAACCCCTGGCCACCGAAGCAGAATGTGCAAACTTAACCACTACACCACCGGGCCAGCCCTTGAAGATTTTCTTGTTTGCCCTCCATTTAGCTTATTGCATTAAATAATTCAAGCACTAACGTGGATATTTGATCTCAGCTTTCCAGTTGATTATTTAACATACTGCAGGCTAGCAGAAAATTCTAATTAGTTTCTTCACTTCAGTTATGTGAACTCAGCTTCTATAAATATCACATCTGATAATTTAGTTGCCTTGGATAAAGAAATCTTTGCGTTTGTGAGATACTTCAGAACATTTTGGATCGTACAATAGTAAACATAATTTGCTTGCTACTAATTTATAAGGCTCTGGCAAGGATCAAAGGAGATAATTTATGTAAATTCACATTGGAAATCCTCAACAATACACATTGCAAGACATGGTTATTATTACCTTAAAAAGTAACAGCTAAACTCGCAGATGGCAATAAAAATTTCAAAAATATTTTTGTACTAGGTTAATATTGCTCAGTGATGATTTGTTGAAACTCAAGAGAAAGGTATTTCTCTAATGGAAAACTGTGTCCTGTTAATAATCGTTAACAGGATTTGCTGCAGATTAGGTAATACAAAATCTCCTCTATCTTGCTCTTTTTACTGTCTAGAAAAGAAAATTTTATATTTTCTGCTACTGGGGGTGCTCAAGGATAAAATATATTATTTTCACATGTACTTTATTGATGCTCCAATGCAGAATTAATTTTATATATCTCATAAATTTATAAAGCTCTTATAGAGCTTTAACTGAATTGAAAACAATGACCTAGCAGATCTTGCAACCAGTATGAATCAGAACCAAAGTATAATATCCCTTTTGGTTTCAGTTGCATTTTCTCCTCCAGCTGTGCTTATTTCTCATGGGATCAGCTCCTCAAAGCCAGCGCTCTCCTAATTTTCTGTCATTCAGCTTTCCTCAGCTGATTTAAAACTAGAACTAGTAAGCTTCTGTATTAGAGGAATCATGAATGTCTGGTGTATTAGCTTGTGGGTCAAGGTTAGATATTGCCTGATTATCAAGTGTGTTCCATAACCTTCACTGCCTTTTTGTCTCAGGCTTTAAAAATTATTGAAGATAGGGGCTGGCCCAGTGGCACAGCAGTTAAGTTCACACATTCTGCTTTGGTGGCCTGGGGTTCGCCAGTTTGGATCCTGGATGCTGAACTACGCACCGCTTGTCAAGCCATGCTGTGGCAGGCATCCCACATAAAATAGAGGAAGATGCGCACAGATGTTAGCTCAGGGCCAGTCTTCCTCAGCAAAAAAGAGGAGGATTGGCAGCAGAAGTTAGCTCAGGGCTAATCTTACTCAAAAAAAAAAATTATCGAAGATAATCAACCTAGAGACTAATTTAAAATGTCTAAACAATAATGATTGATTCACAAGACAATTTCTTGTTATTAATGATTTGCTGAGTCAGTTTATGGCCCATAGTAATAGCTAAAACAACCTCAGATAAACATCAATTCTTTACTAATTTAGTAAAAACATCAATGTGGGAATTTCAACATGTTGTTTTAAAGTTTATTTCATAGTGTGGGGGTAGCCATTGGCAGTGTGCACGACAGTCCTTTCCTCAACCATTCTCTTGCTGTTTCAGAGAGCATCTTTAAAATAAAGACACTTGATATTAGGGAAAACATATTTTTTCAGCCTTGAACTTTCCATCAGGTTCATGTGATAATTGAGCAGAAATTCTGATGTAATTTATTTTGCTTTTTTAAAAAATAAAATCTTTAATGAATGATAAATATTAATCATCTGGAGTCATAGTCTGCTTGTATGGTTTAATTTTTCAATTAAAAAAAATTTAATTTTGGAAACGGAAATGGAAAATTTGGTTTAAATTTTCAATTATAGTAGTAAAAGCAAAGTTTCAAAATTTAGTCTTCACTTTATACAATTAAATTACTTTCTCAATTATGCAGGTGTTTCAAGATGGAGAATGAGGCAATATATAGCAACAATCCTAGGGATATTTTTGTCCTCCAGGGAAAAGTTAATTTGGTGGTTCTGCTGGATCTTGCTTCATCAATTACTGTTAGTTTCTTTCAATTTAAGTTTTTAATTTCTGTCTGTAAAAACATGTAATGCTTCTTCCAAAAATGAAATTTTCCCGTAATCTTGGGTTTTCTGGATACTGTTCTAATTATTTGCTTCCCTTCATTATGAAATTTCTCAAAAAGATGGTCCATACTTTCTATCACTTATCTTTTACTTACTCCTAACATCTTGGCTTTCTTCTTTTTTAATATTTTTATTGAGGTAACATTGATTTATCACATTACATAAATTTCAGGTGTACATCATTATATTTTGGTTTTTGTGTAGACCACATCATGTTCACCATCCAAAGACTAACTACCATCCATCACCATACACATGGCTTTTTAAAAAAATTTTCACCATTCTCCCTAAACTGCATTTTTTTTTTCTTTGGAGGAAGATTAGCCCTCAGCTAACTACTGCCAGTCCTCCTCTTTTTGCTGAGGAAGCCTGGCTCTGAGCTAACATCCGTGCCCATCTTCCTCTAGTTTATACGTGGGACACCTACCACAGCATGGCTGCCAAGTAGTGCCATGTCCGCACCCGGGATCCGAACCAGCGAACCCCGGGCCGCTGAGAAGCGGAACGTGCGAACTTAACCGCTGCGCCACCGGGCCGGACCCCCTAAACTGCATTTTTAAAAGTTGTAAATACTTTTCTAGTCCTTACGTCCTTTTGTCAGCCCTACAGTTTTTTTAACCTTCTTCATTCAGCTTGCCAGTCCCTCTTTATTGACAGTTTCTTCTGCCTTGTCGTTATTGAAATGGCCCCATACTAGATCCCTACTTAAAGATTCTTCTTGTATCCTTCTCTGCATTTGTTCCCTCTCTCGCCCTGAAAGTAGACATTCTCTAAGTGTGTCTCCCCTCTCCTCCCCACCCCTCCCTTCTCCTTTCTGTCTGTTTTGGAAAATCTTGCCCTGTCTCAGAGCTTTATCACCTCTCCGTCGATATCTCTTCATTCCACGCCTCTAGCTGTGAATCTTAATTTCCAGGTCCTATATTTGTAACGGTCTGCTATTTCAACCTGAGATAGTAATAATAATTTTAATAGTAATTGTAATTTTTCATTAAAAAATTATTTTTATTCTCTTTCCCATAAAACAAGTTTTTCCTTTACAGATCATCTTTTTTTTAAAAAAAAAAAATCAATACCTCTATTTTCCACTATTCCTTATTATCAGACTCTTTAACTTTATCATTTTCAGCTTCCACTTCTGGATTCGTTCCCACATCTAGTGAATACCAAATCCTGTTATTTCTGTACTTGTAGCATTCGCTGTATCCAAGTCTTCTTACGTCTAACACCGTAACTGAGTCCCTGTTTCCTGGGGTATTTTAATACTTCACTCATAGCTTATCCTTTTCCAATACATTTCCCATTATGTGGCCAAGTTAGTTTTCTTAAAAGTGTAATGAGAATCATATTTGGGTTTTAAAAAATAGAAATATTAGTTTAAATATATTGATATTTTTCAGATTTGTCTAACAAAATGGACACATTCAAAATTAAGTATTTTCCAAATATTTACAAAAATCAGAAAATTCTCTTTTGTATTTTTTAGATGCATAATGCCCACTCGAGTTTATTTTAATCCTTTGGAGAAATATTTCCTCCGAAATATCATACAAACTCTAAAAGTTTCAATTTAACTATTATTTTTTGTTTATTTCAAGGAACATTTTAAAAGTCCCAATGAAATATTTTGTCATTATATTATTTTTATAGGAACAGGAATGGAGATCTTTCATTAAATGTGGTGATATAAATTATAAGGCTCCATTTTGATCATTATGCCTAATATCACATTCTTCTAGGAAACTATATTTTTTCATGATATTACAGAATTACTGAAAAGACATCTAATATAGTCCTCTGTAGTGTATCTCTGTGGCTGTTTAAGAGACTGTCCAGTTTTTGATATTACTAAAATTTACAATAGCTGTCTATGGCTGTTTATACTCAGCTTCCAAAAATTAACATTTTTGTGGTTCAAAATCAAGGGAATAATAATTCAGCATGTTATTTCTACAAACAATGATTGGTGAAAATTGAAATTATTCCATGCATTATCTTTGCAGTGGCGGTTTTTCCTCTCACAAATTATAAGTTTATCCAATATTTGTGTACCATCTAATAAGGGTCCTTCACAATTGCAATTTTTTGTACAGTTGGAAATAGTAGAGATTGTGGCTCTCATATCAGGACTAGAAATAATTCTCTCACATTACACGATTATTTCTGGTTGCTTCTTGGTGTTCCCATCTCCATTTCCATGTGCAGTCGGAATTATTGGAAAATATTATTATCAAATTATTTCAGAGAAGGAAGCTATCCAGTAAAAGTGTTGCTTCTACAGTTAGTATTTCACTGGGATTAGGATATATGTTTATTTCTGCATGGTAGCTTATATAATGTATTTGAGATCACAAATTCTTATAGCCAGATACTACATTCTCTCTCCTTATCTCTCTGAGGTCCACAGGCTAAGACAGTGCATTGTTCACAGTTACTTGATAAATCTTTACTGAATGAACAAACTTGGAATTTAAATACAATACTCTTCTATTATTTTTTCTTTGTTGATATTGTTTATTCCAGGTGATGGCAGTAAAGGACCTTTGCTCCAGTTACAAGAATAAAAGGGCAAAGCTCAAACACTTAAACTTCTTCCATGCGAGAAATGGCCCCCTACTTGCCAGATCACATACACACACCTACATACACATTCATCCCAGAGTCCCACTAAAGATATATGCAAAGAAACAGAAAATTATTAAACTGAAAATATATTTGTTAATCTTAATAAATGTTATGTGAATGTTTTCATTCAATTTATCATCTGTTTCTAGTATATGATGTGTTTTAGCATGAGATTCAACTCATTTATACAACTTGATGAGCTAGTAGAAATATTTATACTGCACCTAAGGCATTTTAAAGTGCACCTGGATGAAAATATTAAGTGGTATGTTCAGGGATAGGATAGGTGAGACCTCAATAAAGTTGTTTAGTTCAAATTTGTCACATAAGGCAGATGGCACCAGAGCTATGTTATGTCAATGACAGATTTCAAGTGAAAACCATTACATTAAGCCTTAAGAATGCCAAGTGGAATTGCAATAGATAGGGCACTGAAGAAGGAATGAATGGTAGAGAAGATGTTTAAAAGAATAAAGTAGATTCATAAACACCACAGAAAGGAATTCATTGAGGTGGTTTTTAATTGCTGACAATAAGCATATTCTAACTGCTTCTCTAACCAGGAAGCAATAGCCCTGAATTTGTGTATTCCCCAGTAAATGTATGTACAATAATGATGATATTTACAGAATAGGAAAAGAGAAAAGATATTATTACATATTGAGATTAACTAATATAAACTGGAACTTTTTTATAATGTGAAAATTCAAAATGCTCTCATTTGATTTTGTATTATTTGTTGTTTCCTACAGAACTGAAATGCTGGAAGGCCCCATTATAATTGCTGAGTTTTAGTGTTATCAGAACTTTTATACATAGTCTTCTTAATTACATTCAGCTTTTATCACTCTAAGTCTGTAGTTGAAATGCCCAAGACTCAGAAATGCTCAATGACTTGCTCAAAACCATCGAGCTTCTTAATAAAAGACCTGGGAATAAAACTCAAGACCTTTTATTCTTTCTTCTGCATTATGTTATTTTTCTTTGATTGTGGTAATAAACAAACAAACAAACAAAACCTGATACTTTGCTTATTGTGGCCAGATTCTCCTCTCAAATAAGCTTTACGTCTAGATGAGGGACAACAAGCCCAACCCCTGCTGGCTTCACTAACCATGCTTGAGTTCTGGAATCCTCGAATCACAGAAATTTCACTTACAGGGGCAGAGCTATTCTCCCTGTCAAGGTGTTCTTATCTTAGCCTTTTTTAGCATTTAAAATGTGATTCCTTCTGATCTGCATCCTCTACAGAAAAACTTGGAACTTCTTATTTGTGTACGGCACCCACTTGTCGTAAGGAAGATGTCTGTCTTCTTCTCACCACCTCATCTCAGCATTATGCACCCTTACTTCACTTAAAGATAAGTTTTCTAAAATTTCATTTTGAGAACAGGGCATTTTTTTCCTATGAATGAGTACCTTAAATAAGGTGCATTGTAACAAACTAAAAAATAAACCATATTTTATAAGACTTCCCTACATAATATTTTCTGAAAAATAAGTATATTATATATGTATTATATATGTGATATACATTCACATTTCAAGATGATTTCTGAACTGAAGTTTTAAATATTATCAAAATAATACAATACAATTAGTAGAACAAGAGAAAGCTTTCATAGCCCATGGATAAGATGGCCATTAAATCATACAGTTGGAAAAGTAAACTATGTGAACAAAGAATATGAGTGTACAATGAGGGCAACAGCATAAAACTGATAATATAGGATAAGATAACAATAATTAACCTAATAGTAGAATGGCATACCATTCTTTGCCTTTTGCTTGCTAAAAATTCTAGAAACAGTCTTAGGAAACTTTAGCAATAGTATATTCATTCAATGTCAGGAACTGTTCACTAGCTCTTCAATTAAAATGTGAATGTGTGTTATGATTTTTAATTAGGTGATAAAAAATAAGCATAATTAGCAAATTATATAACTTAACACAAAGGAATAGTTTCCCTTTTCCCCAATAGGAGACCTATGAATTGAACTTTTCTTTGTTCCCCTCCCCTGATACGCACAACAATTGAGAACTACAGACTTCAGAGTTAGCTTGCTGAAAAGATTAGAGCAAGCTGCATGGTTAGAAGAATTAGTTAATGATTTTGATATCAGGCCACACTCGCTGTCTTGTGGGTTTGCAAAATTTTCTTTGATCTTTCCTAATTGGATGTTTTACATTTTTCTATGCTAATTTTAGTAATAGAACATAGAATTTTAGACAAGGCAGAAATCATTTAGATATCATTACATTTAGCAGATAACAGATAATTTGCTTATTTTATAAATGAGAACGCTCAACACAGAAAGCTGTATTTTACCCAAAATCTCACAACTAGTTGATGGTTGGCACTCAAGTATTTCATAACCCTTGATTGGAACTCTATATTATCATATATTGTCTTAAAGGTTACTCTGCTTCTAAGTATATGAAGTATAGGAAGGCATTACAAAGTTTAGGATAAAACAAAAGAAAACTCTTTAGGAAAAACCATTTGTCAAAAACAAAAACCCTCTGAGAACCTTTTAGACATTCTCTACATTCTATTTACTTTTCATAGCATTTGTGGAGAAGGCAGTGAGATCTACTTGACTCTGGGTCTGGGAATTAGAAGACCTAAGTTGACTGCTCACTGTAAATGACTCAGAGTCGCAAGTTTCCTGAGGCATACCCATTGCTGGGAGACATGAGACTGCTCTGATCTCAGCCTTTGGCAGGAGGACAACCCTGTGGCTTTGTCTACCAATCTCAGAATGCACAATAGTCTCCCTCTCGCAGAGTTAGACTTGCGCTGTGGTCTGATGACTTTCCCATCCTCTACCAGCTTCATCCTCATCTTCTCTCACACAGGCATTTCAGTTAATAAAATATTTGCACATTTAATACCATCTTGAGGTCAGTTTCTCACAGGGTTCAGACTAATTGAATGACCAAGCAGTTTCCAGATTTCAAGTCTTTCTCGTAATATTGCAACACCAACATTGCCAAATGTATAGCTGGTTATAATTATTTAACCAAGCATGGATAACTTACAACTTGCATTGTTATTTTCTGTTAATATAATATATGTGTGAAAAAAATGAAGTCAAAGAGTGAGTTTGTCAAGCATTTTATGATAATATGCTTATTCTGGTGTTTTCTAATTATTTAAACTTTTCCTGTCATAAATTACCATTTTCTTCAAGTATTATCATTTCCTTCATGCCTAAACACATACAGGAAAATTCCTCTTACGTAGTTTATTGTGTAAAGTTAGCATATAAATTGAGAACAGAGAGACTATAATTGATAAAAGAAATGCCAATGTATCAGAAATAATCTATTGCAATGTAGACTGTTTCCCACTGATCTCCAAGACATGCTGGATATGTATATTCTGAAGCACTTTCCTGAAACAAAAATTAAAACAGCGTCAAGTCCAGTTTTCACTACAGGGAAATTTTACAGTAGATCCATAATCAAGGTCAATCCTATTGAACAAGGGACTAATTAAGTGTCCACCTGTGGGAAATGCCTCTTTAGTCGTATAGCTTACTGCCCTTTACTGCTCTCTGAAGACTTAAAGTAGCTACGGAAGCAGACCTGTATAAAGGAAAGGTGGGTTGGATGGCAGAGTCTATTAATCTGGAACTACAGTTTATCCTCTGAAATAATGTAATAACAGGTAATTATGCACACGAGAAAAGCATTGTCCTTGACCTCCAGTGAGAGAATGGAGGCTCATCTACAGAAATTGCTTATAGAATTTTCTAGAAAGCCATCTTTACAACTGTGGCAATTCCACTGAAAGTTTATGTAGTCTATATGCAGCTTGGATCTCTCCCTCCCCTCCAAAAAGACCCCTTAGTGGTGAAGAGAGAAAACACTAAGTACAAAATAAGCTGAGAAATATACACATGTACATAAAATTACAATAATTCCTACAATAAAAGAACTGTGTGTTTTCCTCCTCAGTTTAATTTGTGCTGCTTAAATAATGATAGTAATAAAAATCTACGTAGGAAATTAGCTTCCCTTCAAGCAAAAATGTTTGTCTTTTAATCTCTCAGAAAACTTATTTGGAAGCTGGCTCTCAGGAGGTAAAGCTTGCACAAATTGACATACACACACACACACACACACAGTGGGCAAATGCAATAAGGAATTTTACTCCCAACTTGTTTAAGATTGCTGAATATTGCTCAATCAGTTAGCAGTTGCCACAGCTGCTTAAAATTGGAGACCCTAAGTTGCCCAACATCAAAAAAATTAACTGAACTTTTGATATAGACAGCCAATACCCAATGCTCTGTCACCATTGCCACCTGAATAATATAATTCCTGAGCCCTGCAGACAATTTAATAGGAGTTGACTTGCTTTATTCTCTCCTCCCAAACCCACTGAGACTGTGTTTCAATCTGTCAAGCCCCGTATCACTTTTATACAACATTCTTTTACTGCTGTATCTTGAATTCGACTCTTGTTCTCTAGGGATCTGAGTGAAACTGCCAGAAGTCATTTCACTTGTCACCTTTAACAGCCATCAGAAAGATGGAACTACATCTATCTATGATGGGTTCGTTTTCACCTGACATAGCACGAGACATTGAAAGATACTCTCGATTTACGTCTATTGACTAGAACCCTATTTCAACAATTTGTGATCACAGCCTGGGACATTTTCTCTTTGTTGAAATGATCTAGGGATTTTTTTTCACCACGAGACATCCACATGGAGAAATTAATAAAACAAATTGAGAAATGATGGGTAGAACTGAATCTTTTGGTAGTTGCTGTTACACAAATCAACTTAAATCTCCTTGTTTTCATTTCAGTTCTCTTCCTTGTGATCATGTAATTGGAATTTTGTGACATTTAGAATATTTGAGCCCCTAAATTAAAAATTTACAATAATATTAGCTACTATTCATTGAGTGCTTACTATAGACCAGGCACAGTTCTTACTGCTTTATATGTAATGACTTATTTAATCCTCACAGCTACCCCACAAAGGAAGCATTATTACTATTCCCATTTTACATATCCAAAGACAGCAACATCTGCCTATATTGATATCCTAATACCAGTTCACGGCCTTCTTTTCCAGGATTTGAGGAGTGTCAAGAAATATGTTTTAACTGAGGAAACAAGGAATAGAAATAATCTCATAATGATGTCAAAGGTTTAGCTGCTTAAATTGAGCAACTCTACTCCTTGAAAGGCTAGTTTAACAAGTTGGTTAGTCTGTAAAACCACCAGAATCAATATCTAAGCCACAACTGACATATTACTGAATATAAGTGTATGTGAAAACTATATCGATGTGGCACCCTCACTTTTTATCTCATTTCCAAAGTATTGCTTTGCCGGAAGGGACTAACTTATAACACTGAAATTGACACAGGGTTCAGAAGTATGTCATTTTGTCTGCCTCTTGGTGTGAGGCAAAGTGCTCCCATGGAGACCCTATATAGAAAAGACAGGCATACTCTTGCATTATCTAATGGTCTTCGTTTCTACAATAGAATCACATTCAGGACAGAATCGTTATGGAGACCTGGAAATTGTAAGAAAGATGAGGCAAATTTTTAAAAGTACCCTTGATTCCTCATGCATATGGCAAATTCACCTCTGGGTGAATCCTTGAGGTTACCTTTTGGAAATGAGATATTATCAGCCATGCAATGGAATACCTTAAGGGATGTGGAAATAAATAGAAGGAGGTCAATGCATCTGGAATATTGCTGACTGTTTATTAGATTTTATTTATTGGAAATGCTCTGTTTCTATATTTTATAAAAGTGAGATAGTTAAAATTTGATTTATATCTTCAGTTACACGAGTATATAAAGATTATGTATTTTAATAATATACATAAAAAGGATTTACTATAATTAATCTTTTTTGGGGGCAAAGAATATAATAAAAATCATAGTGATATTCTTCCAAAGAAGATAAAGGAAGAAATCAGCAACAGAAGGAAGAATAATAACAATTTCACACATTATGCTTTCAATGAAATAGTACTTTTCTGACCTGCACTCTGATGATTTAGAACAGGTAATCATCTTTTTCAATCTGTTTTTAGTACACATACTATGACTCCTAGGTAATAAGGAGTATTTTACTAAGTATCTGTGGAGTGGCAGACAGATCCTAGGGTGGCTCAGGATAATTCCTGACATTGGTTTGCGTAATTCCATCCTTTTGACTGTAGGTAGAGCCTGTGACTTGCTTCTTCTTACTGATAGAATATCGCAAAGGTGACAGTATGTCACTTCTTGGTCAGGTTATGTTACATGGTCAGGGATGTCACTCTTCTGATGACTTACATAAAATTCCATCTTTAGTCAACTGTGAGAGACTCTCCTGCTGGCCTTGGAAAGCAAAGAGCTATGTTGTGAACTGCCTACGTGGAAGGACACATGGCAGGGAACTGTGAGTGGCCTCTAGGACATGAAGGTGGCCTCTAGCTAAGAGCCGGTAAGGAGCTAAAGCCCTGACTCATAGAGCTGTGAGGAAATGAATCCTGGCAAAAGCATAAATGAGCTTGGAAGTGGATTCTTCCCCAGCTGAGCCTCCAGATAAAAATGCAGAGCCTGGTCAGCACTTTGCAACCTTGTGAGACCCTGAGCAGAGGACCTAGGTAGGCCGTGCCTGGATTCCTGACAGAAATTGAGATAATGTACATTGTTTTAAGCTGCAAAATTTGTGGTGATTTGTTACATAGAAATAGAAAAATAATGCATATGTATTTTAGAAAACCTTTATGCATGAATATGAATTACGAAATTGTATTTGGCATTGAGTATATGTGTATGCATATATGCATCTATGTCTGTATTTCACCCAAATCAGTTTTTCTTTCTTCTCATGTTATGAAAGAGTAAGGAAAGGCAGAAAACATTTTAATTAAATTCTCAGACAAAACCCAGAGTGGCAGAAGAGGGAACTCTAGTTAATATTTGGGGTAACTCTGATTTCTGTTGACCGCCATTAGTATTTCCCACTCCTGAGTGTTCTAATTGCAGAGTCATGCATCCAGGTCTACCGATTACCATACTCATGACTTAACAAGACCCAAGACCCAAGGTATATGCTGGAGCCAAATAAACATAATGGGTCAGCCGCTTTGAGAAAAGCCACAAAATGCTTTCAATAAAGCCACATATGGAAAGAAAACAACACTTCTGCATCATTCTCATTCAAGCAAAGAGAAGCAAAACAACAAATGGAGAGCTTAATAGTATGAAGGTGAAAGAGAGCTCCCGTGTTGGTAGCAGTTACTATCAGGTGCTATGCAGGCATGAAGCTTTGAAGGGACAGGAAAAAAAATCAGGAGTCCCAGAAAGAAATGCATTAGATTACCTGACAAAATCCACTCCACCACTTGGAATCTATTGGATAGAAACTCCAGGAAACAAGAATAAGTGTGAGGTACAATACTGTCCATATTTCTTTTGTGCAACATGATCATGGGAGAGAAAATTTCCCATAACTTGTTTATGCAGGACATGGAAGAAGACTGGGTTGTTTTTTTTTTTTTTCTGGAGAAGGAGAAGAAGGGAAAGGCTGTTCTCCAGAGCGCTTCAGAATGCAGCACTAAGACATTTCACACTGTCATTTGTTTCTGTGGCTTATGGTTTTGCTTTTAAAATTCTGCTAAATTCACACACGGCAAATTTCATTTTACTTCGTTATTACTCTTGGGAAATTATGTTTATTCTTTCATTTATGGTCATTTTAACTTTATGTATAATTTCGTATATCCATAGAAATATTTATAATGAATATTTAAGTTGTGAAAGAAACATAGTAATAAAACATTCTTGAGATTACCACCGACTGTAAAACTACAACAGCACCAATGCCACCAATACACCATTTGAGTTTCTTAGTGATTCTGCTTCCTCCGCAAACAGAATTGCAATCCTGTACATTTTGGTTATTGTTCCTACGGTTTTTACAGTTTTATGCTTTTTACATTATATATTTGTTTCATTTCTTGGTTTTGAGCTCTATAAGAATGACATCATCCTGTCTATAGTTTTCTGAAATTTGCAGATATTTCTGAGAATATTTGAGATTAATAATCATTTTAATGTCTACTCTCCTATATTTAACTCATTTTATTTAAGGTGTGTTTTTAAATTTGTACCTTTATTAGTGGTATTTTAAATGATTACTATTATTATTATTTTAAATATAATTTTTGTTGAGGAAGATTGGCCCTGAGCTAACATCTGTCTCCAATCTTCCTCTTGTTTTTTTTTAACTTCTCCCCAACGTCCAGTACGTAGTTGTATATCCTAGTTGTAGGCTCTTCTTGTTCCCTATCGATTCTATCTTAATTGCATGAAATATATTTGACTGATACTTTGACATTTGTTTCACCTTGCTTTACAACCCTGTACCTGTCAATTTTTATAAAAGTGCTCTTGAGAACAATGTTTAGTTTCAAAATTGCTGGGTTCGGGGATCTACTTATCACTTGAAGCCACATATTTGTTACTTTTTATTTGTTTTAACTATCACTAACCAAGAAAGTTGTCTTGAAATCCTTTATTGTGTTGTTAGATCTGTTAATTTCTCCCTTGACTTAACACTTTTCTTTCTTTGTAAAATACAAAGTTATGTTGTTAGTACATAAGCATTTACAATTGTTGCATTCTCCTCGTGGATGAAGGCTTTTATCATTATCTCAAAAGACGGTTTTAGTTCATCCTGAAATTTCTTTTCTGTCCTTTACTTTTAAACTTTCTGTGTCCTTACATCTTAGGTTTATTTCTTGAAAATAATATATAGCTGTATTGTATTTTTTATCCACCTGACAATTTCTTTTAATTGGTGAGTCTGATTGTGACTTATCTGTAAAGTCTTACTTTGTACTTTAGAAATCCCTAATTTCTTTTGCTCTCTTTTTACTTTATTGAAGAGTAGAATTGATTTTTTTAGTTTTCTTATCCTTCTCTTTTCTACTGCTTTCAGCACTTACCTTTGAAATTGTATTCCATATATTTAATCCCAAACTTAATAAAATTTAAAGTTAACTACTAATTTAACACTCCCTCCACAACTCCGTAATACCTAGAGCTTTAAATCTTAGAAACTTTCAAAGCTACCTACTATTACTGTCCAATATTTTAGTTCTCCATTTTTAAAACTGTGTAGTAGGCAGCACTTTGTCCCCCATACCTTTAGATACTGGTGTTGTCCACATGAATATGCTATGTCATGTGACAGATTTAATTGATGTTACTAATTAGCTAACCTTGAAATAAACAGATTAGGTCGGATTCTCGGAGCAGACCTAATCTAGTCATCGGAGTTGTTAAAAGCAGAGATCTCTCTCTGGCTAGCAGAAGGGAAAGGCAGAGGGATTAGAAAGCTGGCGATGTGGAAAGCGTGAGAAGGAAATGAATTCTGCCCACAACCTTACTGAGCTTGCAAGCAGAATTGTCCCCAGAGCCTCAAGAGAAGAGTCTTGTCTAGACAACACCTTGATTACAGTCTTGTTAGGCACCGGGGCAGAGGACCAGGCTGAGAGAAGTCCTACCTGGAGTTCTGACCCATGGAAATGTGAGATAATAAAGCCATGTTGTTTTAAGCTGTTAAACGTGCAGTAATTTGTTGCAGTAGCAATAGAAAATGAATACAAACTGCATCAAGTACAGTTATTCTTCATTATTTGAGAATTTCATATTTACGAATTCACCTGCTTAATAAACTTATTGTAACCCTGAAATCAATACTTGTGGCACTTTTGTGGTCATTCATGGCCATGCACAAAGAAGGGAAATTTGAGAGCCCCACTGAGCATATTCCCAGTGAAGGTCAAACCAGGCTATGCCCTGTCTGGTTTCAGCACTCATAATATAAACAAATATCCTTTTTGCAGTCTATTTAGTGCCACGTTTCACATTTTTGTGCTTTTTCTGGTGATTTTACTATTTAAAATATTCCCCAAGTGCAGTGCTGAAGTATTATCTAGTGTTCTTAAGTGCAAGATGGCTGTGATGTGCCTGACAGAGAAAAAAAATACTCGTGTTAGATCAACTTTTTCATTCAGGTAGGAGTTACAGTGCTGGTGGCGGTGAATTCAATGTTAATGAAGCAACAATATGGTACATCCAGAAAATGGAAGAGGAAATTCTCTGATCTGTATGTGAAGCCACTCTAGAAAATAACATCTACACTGTGTGATAAAACTATGGAAAAGATAGAAAGGTGCTAAATTAGTGAATTCATGAGATGATCCCTAACAAAAAAGTGTAGTGAACATCACTGTGGTGAGACTGAAAGCCAAAGAAATTTACAGTCACGTTATCCAGGGACATGAAAATGCTAAACCCTTCTCAGCTAGTGCTGGCTGACTCACACATTTCCAAAGGCGATATGGCATGAAAAATGCTCAATGTGCAGGCGAGGAAGGTTCTGAAGATCTGGAGGCTGAGGCTACAGAAAAATTTAAAAATCCCTGCTAAATTTATACTGGAAAAGTGTTATATGGAAGAGAAGATTGTCAGTGCTGATGAGGCTGACTTGTTTTACAATGACTTTGACAATATTAAACTCAATTCATTACTTATTTCTAATATTTTGAGGTTAGGGTCAGAATTGACTTTTCATTGTAATGAACTCTGAACACTGGTGAGAAGGAAGTGCTCTTGTTATGTTTAAAGCCAAGTCACCAGCTTTTTAAATCTCGAGATCTCTTGGGATCTCTTCCTCAGTATATGTATATATATATGGAGATGTATATACTCTTTTCTTCATCTCTTTATTTTCCTCCATGTTTCTTAACTACTCTTTCTTGTTTTCATCTCCCTGTGCTTCATTTAAAGTAATTTCTTCAGATCTATCTTTAGATCATTAATTCTCTTTTTGCTGTTTTTAACTTGTTTTTGAGCAAATCTACTGATTTTTTTTTTTATTGCAGTGATTATGCTTTTCATATCTAGAAGTACAATCTGGTTCTTTATCAAATAAACCAAGTCCTTTTGATACTTATTTCTTGCTGTCTCATTTTCCTGATTTCATTTCTTTCTCTAAACATTACAGAGTAGGCAAAGTAAAGCCTGTATATGGTAAGTTCAATAGCAGAAGTTTTTGAAAAGGGTCTAATCCATTTTTTGCTCTGAATCTGTCGTTTGTTTCCTCGTCCATTTGATAATTTTTTTTTTATTTTAAACCTATATTTGGGTTAATTCAATTTGTGGCAAATCTGAAGGCCTAAATTTGGTATTTTTTTTCTAAGATGATTTGCACTTGTTACTTTGTGAGCTAGAGTGATACTGATCTGGAACTGTTTTAGGTTTTTTAATGATCTGGCTTAATGCAGGAATTTTGCATGTACACCCAAGTCCTCATCCACACATTCTAGGCAAACATGGACACTTGTTCCATTGCAATCTTGATTGTTGTTTCCTTATAGGTCACAATTCCTTGTCTGCTTTATGTAATAATTTTTAAAATACATTTTCCTTTGTGCAGAAACTGTAAAGCATTAAAAGTATGCCTATTTAAAATTTTAATTTATTCAGTATTTTATCATTGTAATTAGCGTTTTTTTCCAGAATATTAATTGTGTTATACCACCAGAAGAGAGAAAAATAATAGCTACTCGTTACCTAAAATCTTTGACACATTACTAAGTACTGTACGAAGCACCCAAATATTTGCTTGAAATGTACCTACATAGTATTTTATTGAAGTCTAATGTGTATGTACATATGCATATATATATATATATTTAAAACAAATTTTGAATGTTCAACTTGATGAATTTAACAGGTGTACACACCTCATAAACACAAAGGATACAGAACTTTTTCAACATTCTGGAAGGCTTCCTTGGGCCCCTTCTCAGTCAATAGCTCCAAAGGTAACCACTATTTTGATCTCCCACTAAAGATTAGATTTGCATGTCCTTGGATGCTTTTAAATGGAATCTTAAAGTATTTACTATTTGGGGATGTCACCAAGTGGGCAAAACAGGAGGCTTCTGAATTTCCCTCCTCTTGCGGATGCATTGAACATATAGCTACACACACATCAATTCCTTCTGAGAAAAATCCAGAAATTAGTTGAGTGAATTCTATACATAGGGTGACTAAGAAAATACCCACATCAAAATGGGTAGGAAAGTTTGAGACACGCCCTCATCATAAACCCCAATCCCAGCACAGCATCTTGCAATCAGGGGTGAGTCCCTAACTCCCAGCTTCTTCCTGAGTAGTGAAGATTTTGGGCCACACATATAGTGCCCCAACTTTTAAGGCTGCCACCTGCAGGATAGACTCCCAAATGACTTAGCTCAGAGAGCCACTAAGGCTTGAAATCACTAGTCCCACAGCGCTATAGCAAACCAAGAAGCAGTTGTTAAAGGGTCTTTTGAGCACTACCCCTGGGTATACTCCTGGGCTCAGAGCAGAGGGAGCAGGCAAAAATAGCCATTTTCCAGTTTTTCTCTGAAAGGGGTTTGACTGCATAAGCTGCTGCCTGAGGGTCCAGCTTCTAATTCGCCTGCATGCGGGAGCTGACTGTGATCCTTTGGGAGCCTCATGAAGCTGGTGGGCACATCTTTGCTGTCTTCCTCCATCTGGAGAGAGAGATTTATTTCAGGGATCCAAGGATAGTTCAACATCCACAAATCAATCAATGTGATACACCACATTAACAAAATGAAGGATCTAAATATAAGGTCATCTCAATAGATGCAGAAAAAGCTTTCGACAAAATTCAACATCTATTTATGATAAAAACTCTCAGCAAAGTGGATATAGAGGGAATATAACTCAACACTATGAAGGCCATATATGACAAGCCTACAGCTAACATCGTACTCAATGGTAAAAAGCTGAAAGCTTTTCCTCTAAGATCAAGAACAAAGCAAAGATGGCCACTCTCACCACTTTTATTCAACATAGTATTGGAAATCTTAGCCAGAGCAATCAGACAAGAAAAAGAAAAAAGTCTTGGAAATTGAAAATTTATGGATGACATAATATTATATGTAGAAAACCTTAAAAAATGCCACCAAAAACCTGTAAGAACTAATAAATGAATTCAGTAAAGTTTCAGGATAAAAAATCATTACACAAAGATCTTTTGTGTTTCTATACACTAGTAAAAACTATCATAAAGAGGAATTAAGAAAACAGTACTGTTTATAATTGCATCAAGAAGAATAAAATACCTGGGAATAAATTTAACCAAGAAGCTGAAAGACCTATACACTGAAAACTATAAGACACTGATAAAAGAAATTGAAGAAGACATAAATAAATGGAAAGATATTCCATGCTCATGAACCAGAAGAATTAATATTGTTAAAGTCCATACTATCCAAAGAAATCTACAGATTCAATGCAATCCCTGTCAAAATTCCAATGGCATTTTTCACAGAAATAGAACAGACAATTCTAAAATTTTTATGGAACTACAAAGATCTCGAATAGCTGAAGCGATCTTGAGAAAGAAGAACAAAGCTGATGGCATCACGCTTCCTGATTTTAAACTATATCACAAAATTAGAGTAGTACAACACTATGGTACTGGGCATAAAAAGCACACACATAGATCAATGAAACGGAATAGAGAGTCCAGAAATAAACCCAAGCATACATGGGCAATTAATATATGCCAAAGAGCCAAGACTATACAATGGGGAAAGGACAATCTCTTCAATAGATGGTGTTAGAAAAACTGAATAGCCACATGCAAAAGAATGAAACTGGGCCACTATCTTACACTATACATAAAATTTTACTTAAAATGGATTAAAGACTTGAATGTAAGATCTGTAACCACAAACCTCCTAGAAGAAAATAGAAGCAGTAAGCTCCTTGACATTGGTCTTGGTGATAATTTTTTGGATTTGACACCAAAAGCAAAGGCAGCAAAAGCAAAAATAAACAAGTGGGACTACATCAAACTAAAAAGCTTCTGCACAGCAAAGGAAACCATCAACAAAATGATATGGCAACCTACTGAATGGAAAAAAATATTTGCAAATCATTTATCTGACAAGGAGTTATTTCTAAAATACATAAGAACATAGAACTTAATAGCAAAACAAAAAAACAATCTGGGGGTCGGTCTGGTGACATAGCAGTTAAATTTGCTCACTCCACTTTGGTGGCCTGGCATTCACTGGTTCAGATCCTCAGCGCGGACTCGGCACACACCTCTTATCAAGCCATGCTATGGCAGGCGTCGCACATATAAAATAGAGGAAGAGGGGCACAGATGTTAGCTTAAGGCAAATCTTCCTCAAAAAAAAACTGATTAAAAAATGGACAAAGGATCTGAATAAACATTTTTCCAAAGAAGATATACAGATGACCAACAGGTACATGAAGAGATGCTCAACATCACTAATCATCAGGGAAATGCAAATCAAAACTACAATGAGCTATCACCTCACATCTGTTGGAATGGCTATTATCAAAAAAATAAGAATTAACAAGTGTTGGGGAGATGTGGAGAAAAGGGAACTCTTGTGCACTGTTGGTAGAAATTTAAGAATTGTTCACAATAGCCAACATATAGAAACAACCCAAGTGTCTGTCAACAGATGAATGGATAAAGAAAACATTACATATATTTCTATATATATATAAAATATTATATCTATGTATGTATGTATATATATATATATATATACACACAATGGCATATTATTCAGCCTTAAAATAAAAGGAAATACTTCCATTTGCTACAACATGGATGAAATTGGAGGGCACCATACTAAGTGAAATAGATAAAATAGGGACAAAGAAGGGCTGCATAGAATCACTTATATGTGGAATCTAAAATAAAGAAAGTTAAACTACTGGAAAAAGAGAACAGAACAGTGGTTGCCAGGGGTGAGTGTCGGTGGGGGAACAGGAAGAGGTTGGTAAAAGGCCATAAACTTTCAGTTATCAAATGAATCAGATCTGAGGATCTGGTGTACAGCATCGTGACTATAGTTGATAATACTGTATTGTACAATGAAATTTGCTAAGAGAGAAGTTGTGTTCTCACCAAAACAAAATAATTAAGAAAGGTAAACATGTGAAGTGATAAATGTGTTAACTCAATTGTGGAAATTCTTTCACAAAGTACACACATATCAAATTAACCCCTTTTACTCCTTTAACATATTACAATTTTGTTTGTTAATTATACCTCAATAAAACTGGAGAAAAAAGTGTATACTATTTAGGGTGTGGATTTTTTTGTGTCAACACCCTTCCCATGAGATTCATCAATGTGGTGGCACACTTCAACAACTTGCTATTTATCAGTGTATAGTATTGTATTTTATGGATGGAGATATGAGTTGTTCCTAGCTTTTAGCTGTTGTGAGTGACACTGCTAAAAATATTCTTATATATGTCTTTTGATTCAAATATATATTAATTAATGTTGAGTATATATTTAAGAGTGGAATCACCCGGAGATAGGGTGTACATTATATTCAGCTTTATTGGAAGCTACTAAGGAGATTTTCAAAATGGTTGTGTTAATCTGTATTATAGGAGAAATTTAGTTGCTCCACATCCTTTCCAGATCTTGTTTTTTTTTTTTTGTCATTTGGGTAAGAGTGTAGTAGAATGCACTTGTGATTTTAATATGTATTTCCTGATGACTAGTGATGATTTCATTTTCTGACCGTACATTTAGATAAAGACTTCTGTGAAGTGCCTGTTCAAATATTTTGCTCACCTTCTTAAGTTGGGTAGTTTGTCTTTTAAAAATTGATTTGTAGGGTTTCCTTATATATTTTCGAAACAGTCTTTTATCAGATTCTGTTTGAAAGAGAAAGAAACTTAGTGAAGGAAAGAAGCTATAAGTCAGATGAAGAAAGGTTTCACTCAGTGGTCTACATCAGTGCAGACTCAAGGCCAAATGTACAGGCAACATTTCCCTTGGATCTTGGTCACCTTTTTCTTCCTGTTAGCCCAGTCTCCAGGAGCTCCTGAATCCTGTGTACACCACGTGGGTGACGGTGTGAAGTGAAATCTCAGAACCTCAAGGATGAGTTAACACAATATTTGTGTTAAAATTGCCCCAGTTTTACACTGCCCGCTTACATTGCCCCAGTCACTTTCCATTTGTGGACAAGACTTCCCAACGCTTCACAGCGTAAAAGGTTTCGTATGTAAGTGTTAAATTGAGGAGAGTCCTGAAAATCCATGCCCCTAATGAATGGGGATTCAATTGGTAGATTTTCAACATGAATAATTAAAAGAGTTCTAAAAGTAGAGGCTAATTGAATTTCAATTTACTTCTTCTGCATCAACAGCATGATTTTAGAAACTTTTTAAAAATAGCAATAATATGCTCAAATATTTCATTACAGCATGACATTAATGATCTTGTAAGTAGGCTAATTGTAGATTCCATGGCAGACCTCCCTTGGAGATACTTCTGTTCAACGCTGAGAGCTGGTGGAATAGATTTAGTCCAACAGTCCACCCTGGAATTTGAGAGATTTTTTTACTTTCTTAAATCCACGGGAGTTAGAAAGCAAACTTTGTGTACAAGTACAGACTCCTTGAAATCAGAGAGATATTTTTATATCTTTACGTTACTTGGGAAATTATTTTTGGGTTCTTGTATATTTTGTATTAGGCAACACACATAACAATTCCCTATGTTCTCCATCCAAATATGTAATAATGACTTTAATAATTTATCCTACATACAATGCCACATACAACTTTAGGGAATTCACAGACCTGAGATCCCTATCTGTGAAATCTTCATGGGCCCGTGGATCCATGAATTAATAAGCCCTGGTCTGGAGGATAAGGATGCTCCCTATTACAGGGCCTGACACAGGACCTTGCTGTGAGTATCACAAGTGAGTATGCACTTCTTTTCAGTGTTTCCCCAGATGATGATTCTGGGGACAATAAGAGGAGGAATGGTGGTACTGGGAAAGGGAGGTGAAGGGTTGAATGGACACCACAGTGACTTTTCTAAGGCCCTATTTCTATCACCATTGTGGAAACCACATAAATTTAGTGACTGGAAATTTAAATCTGATGAATTCCTTCAGAGTTACAGTCTCCTATGTTTACAGTTTTATCAGCTTTAGGAACTCAAATCAGCGCGAGCATTTCACATTTCATAAATGCACCATTAAGAGTTTTCCCTCATTGTTTTGATAAGGGAAGAATGAACCAAGTGTCGGGGTGAATCAAGAAAAAAATATGCTCCTAAAAATCTTCTACCAGGTATTAACAAAGAAGTATGGGCATTTCTAGAGAAAAACTATTCTCATGGGTTACATTGCTGAATTTGCTGGAAATTCAAGATTATGTAATCTAGAGATCCATTTGCGTTTTTAAACCTTTCCTGACAATAAACTCTATATTCCAGAAACCTTCCAAGATATGAGTTTATTCTTGCTCTTTGTATATGCAATGCTTTTAGCAATGAAGAACATCAAATAGAATTCAAAACGAGCAAAGCTTTTTTTGATATTACATTTTTATATTTTCTTGAAGGTTTTAAATCTACATTTGTTATTGATGTATAAAGCACAAGTAAGTCTTTGTCTCTCTGTCTCTGTCTCTGTCTCTCTCTCATGTATGAGTGTGTGTATACATGTAAAATTGGGGACAGGAAACCTGGGCAGATAGAAATTTCTGCTGAGTTAAATGTAAGTGAATTAGAAATGTGGGAATTAAATTTCAATTACTTTATCTCATTAAACAGAGGACAAAATAATTTAGTCAAATGTATTTTCGGTATGCTGTATATTAAACATTTTTAAATAATTAAGGTGTTTGATAAATATTGTCCATATGTAAACAAGAGTCTATGTTAATACATAACACTTAAGGTAGCAAGATTCCAAATTAGTTTTACATACAGAGAAGAAAATAGTCACATGGTCAAATGCATTTCCTACATAAAGCCTCTCAATAATTCTGTATGGGTTGAATAGTGTCTCCCCAAAATCATGTCCACCTGGAACCCATGAATGTGATCTCAACTGGACATATGCTCTTTGCAGATGTTATCATGTAAAGATAGGGTCATACTGGATTATTGTGGGCTCTATTCCAATAACCAGTGTCCTTAT
This sequence comes from Equus quagga, assembly GCF_021613505.1. Lineage (NCBI taxonomy): Eukaryota > Metazoa > Chordata > Mammalia > Perissodactyla > Equidae > Equus > Equus quagga. The sequence goes on along the minus strand of NC_060269.1, from coordinate 53,335,894 downwards.
AAGAAAGGGAACATTTGGACACAGAAACAGACAGGGGGAATCTGGCTATGTGTAGACAGAGGCAGAAATTGGAGTTATGCAGCCACAAGCCAAGGAACTCAAAGATTTCTGGCAACCACCAGAAGCTAGAAGAGGTAAGGAAAAATTCTTTGCTGGAAACTTCAGAAGGAACATGGCCCTGCTGACACCTTGATTTTGGATTTCTAACCTCCAGAACCATGAGAGAATAAATTTCTGCTGTTTGATGCTACCCACCTTGTGATAATTTGTTATGCCAGTCTTAGGAAAGTAATACAGATTCTTGTTGCTCCTAGATGAGGTCCAAAATCCTTCATATGACCTATAAGGCATTTTGTGATTAGGTCCCTTCTTGGGTTTCAGTCCATCAACTTACCTCTCTTCCTGAGAAGTTAATTGAACAATGTTATCATTACAGGTTTTGCTGTAAAATAAAATTGCATTATGTTCTAATTTGCACACAAACCCACATTTTGAAGTTAGAAAACAATATACTGCCAAATGTCTCAGTGCAAATATGGCTAGCATAGAAATGGTTTTGTAGCTGCATTTTTAAATCATGAGATCAATAGTGATGATTTATTGACAGCCGGGACTGCATTGCTGCTGAGTCACTTTTAGATTTGTAATGATTCATAGGGGTCAAAACAGAAAACAGAACAGTAATCCACCCATCTGTAAAAGTTATTATATCATAACTACAGGTGTGATTCAGTTTAGGAGCATGAACCCTAAGAGTGTGCCTGGTATTTAAATGGATTTATTGTAATTATACATCTTGTAGTGTTGTGTATGATGGACTACTTGCCTGGAAAGAATCCTAAATTTTGGAAAATCACCTTGATACCAGAGACGATGAACATATTGAAAAGACTTTGGTTCTGAGGTCATAAGTCCATCTCATTCTCTTTCTAGCTTTGTAAATAGTGGCATCCTTCTGAGTCTAACTTTCCTTATGAGTAAAATCAAGATAATTAACTCATAGCATTATACTGGATATTACATAATGTTTAATATTATATCCTAGTATAAAACTCAATGTATCCAACATTTTTTCAGTAATGGTGGTAAATTCATCTTTTTAACTGTAAGAAAATAGTGAGAAATTAAAGACAGTGTGTGCCAGTTAGCCAATGTGACAAAAAATGTTTCATAGCAAACTAACCTAAAACTCAATAGCTGAAAACAGCAATCATTTTTATCACAGATTTGAGGGATGGCTGGGGTTTGGCTGATCTAGTTTGGGCTCAGCTGGGGAGATTCAGCTATGCTCCAGGTGTCTCTCATCTCATCATGTGACCAGTGAATGTGTTGTTCTCATAATGATGGCAATGGTGCAAGAGATGGAACCCATATCGAGCAAGAGTTTTTCAAATTTCTGCTTGCATTACATCTGATAACATCGTATTGGCTAAAACAAGTCCCACGGCCAAATCAAGGAGTGGAGAAATATACACCTACCAAGGGTAGCGGTGGGTAGTGAAAGGATTTCAAATTTCAATAGAAAATTAGAAATTTGAGTCAGTAATGCAATTTACCACAGAGTCACCGGTTTCAAATTATCATCTAATTGAAAAGGACAAGAGAAACATTTTTAATAACAAAAAGACATTAGACAGAAAAAGAAAAGCTATCGTCAATTGAGGTTTGGTGCAAAGCACAAAAACCAGGGGGTGATTGTAGGGAGAAGATTGCAGTCTGCCTCTACTTCTAGAAAATATAACTCTAGGAACCACAGGCAAACAATCAGCCAGTTATCTCAGAGACCTCAAAAAATTATTCCTCAGGCAAAAAGGAGTCTAATTATATAACATGTTTTCAACTGCTATCATCTTGAAGTTAACAAGAAAAATAAAGGATTCTTCTACCCTTACAATGTCTCACGTGAGGCTCACTACTGTTACGAAAGAGGCTGCAGCTTTCTGTATCAAAATTTCTGGGTGGCCTGCTATGGGGGTTTTATTATTCAGGCATAGAAATAATTAATCACTGAGGCTATGAAAGCATGCTGAAATGTGATTAAATGTAAGTCAGAACTCACGGATCAAAATCTGCAGTTCCCAAATAGATATTACTCCAAGAGCAAAGTATGCTTAGGAGAACTGGGCAGGAATAACTCTCAAAGGAAAGTGACATCATCACTTTGCTCATGGTAGGGATAATGGGGACAGAGTGGAAAAATCTTGTGGTTTGTAATCAGGTGGCCCAAGTTTGTGTCATGGCTCTACCAGTTAATTATTTGACTGGTATAGTTATTTTAACCTTTCTGATCCCACTTCCACAGTTATAAAATCAGTATTGTTATCTCTCACAGGGTTGTTAATAAAATCACTTGAAGTAATATTTGTCAAAGAGTTTTACCAAGTGTAAACTATTACCCATGTTGTTGGTTGCTATTTCAAGTTAACAGACAGATAACATGCCTCTAATACTCTGTCAGTTTAACTTCGCAGAAAGTAACACAAGATGAAGGCGTGATGGACTTGATCACAAAATGCCTTATAGGTCATGTTAAAGATTTTAGAACTTCTTCAAGAAGAAAGAATAGCTTTATTCCTAGTTTCATTTTGGTTACAGAGTGCATTGCTAATGCCAACGAGTGGCCTAATATACGTGTCTCACGTTCCAGGAACATTAAGAGAGGTACCTTAGAATTAATGTTGTCAAGTGTTTACATTTCCCATTGGCATTCATGTGTTCGAAGGTTTTCAACTTCCACATTTTCTGACGTAATAATAGCTTCAACTATAGGAAAGGCCTACAGAGGTAAACCAGTATGGTTAATCGTATGTGTCAACTTGACTGGGCTAAAGGATGCCCGGATAGCTGGTAAAACATTATCCCTGGGTGTGTCTGTGAGAGTCATTCTGGAAGAGATTAGCATTTGAACTGGTAGACTGTGTAAAGAAGATCTCCCTCAGCAATGCGGATGGGCATCATCCAATCTGTTGAGGGCCTGAATAGCGCAAAAACGTGGAGGAAAGGCGAATTTGCTTGCTTTTCCAGCTGAGACATGCATCTTCTTATGCTCTCAGACATTAGGGTTCCTGGTTTTCAGGCCTTCAGACTCAGACTGAATTACACCATCGGCTTTCTTGGTTATCCAGCTTGCAGATGGCAGATTGTGAGAGTTCTCAGCTTTGATAATCACGTGAGCCAATTGGTACAATAAATCTCCTCATTTATAAGGAGATTGGTTCTCTTTCTCTGGAGAACCCTGCCAAATACATAGACATAACTGTGAGATAACTCAGTTATCAAAGAGTTGCTAACTGTGCTTGAGTTAACCTGTTCTTATTTTCTTCTCTCATCATGTTTGCTTTGGGACCAATGGCAAGAAATGGATGCAAAATCACTTTCAGATTGAAGTAACAATCTATATACATTTTCTTTGGGAATATGAGAAAGGGTAATTTTTACGTGTAAGCATTCTGTGAATATGATAACAGCTACAAAGATATGCTGTAGAGTGGGGAAGAAGGAGGGTTTGAAGGTTAAGAATTCTTAATTTGTAAGAAAAGCCAGAGTCAGGTACTTGATAAAAATCAACTGTAAAGTGAGTATTGTTTTTCATATTTGTCATGAACTAAAGCTTATCCGTAGCATGAAAATAACTACACAAGAATATCTCATCTTAACTAGATTCCAAGTGTGACACAAGGCTGCTATTCACTTCTCGGACAAGTGTTTCACCATGATGAGGATGAAACCTGCTGATACATCACCAAAAAATGGCAGATTGTTTTTTTAAGCAAGCAAAGCAAAAAGCAGCACAAAGGAAATTCAGAGTTGCAGAATAAAATCTAGTAAGAATCTTGTTTGATGCTACTGAAAAGTAATTGAATTTGTGAGTACCAGGCAAACAGCTCAATGAAAAGCAAATGATATGCTGATGTGTTGACATCTGAGCTTACTTTACAGAAAGGCAAAAAAAAAATCTTTAAATTTGAACTTGTGGAAATAGTTTTCTGCCCTTTGTGACTTCTTGCATGGGATCTTCATTTCATATTAATTTGTTGAAAAAAGATCTGAAATAAGTTCTAATATATTTAGCATAATCTTAAAAAGGGGTATTTGAATATGTTAAGTATAGGATAGGATGTTGAGGGAAAAAAGCATTCATTTCTTAGAATTGTTAATAATTTAGTATGTTTTAAAATGTGATGACCAAATTCAAACTAAAATAATATAAGCATCTCAGTTAACAGGATACATTTGTTATTGTCATGATGGCTGCAACCTAAGTCAAGTAAGGCATTGTTAGAAATAAATAGCTTTTATGTGGAAGGTGATGAAAACCTCTAGCAGCACAGCTGGAGCACATCTGCATTATCTCAGCAATATTTAGCAGTTACAAGTTATGCGTTTATACATAATGCATATGTTTGCTTCACATCAGCATTACCAATGGCTAGTCTTTTTCCATTGTGTATCATTTCACAAAACGTATGCAATTCTCTAAGTAAGCATTGAGAAGCGACAATTCTGGGTAGATTTTTATTTCAATGTTGTTTTAATCAAAATATTTAGCAATTTCCCCAAAACAATGCTCTTTACTATGTTTTCCAGTGGAGGTATGCTATGAAGGTGAAAAAGGGATGTGTACAGTAGCATACTCTGTGGGATGCAGATTGTCAGTCAGCTGCATGTAGAAGGACAAAGTGCTGCCCAAAGGGAAGGTTACCATGTTCTGGCCATGCATACTGTAACTCAGGTCATTGTATGCAAAGACTATGCTGTGGACTCATCATCCCTTAAATTAGGTTAACCTCTAGTATGTTGGAGACCGAAGCATAAACACTGACTTCCTGCCTTTACTAACAATTCTACACAGATGAAATAAGTTTTAAAAGATCCTACCTGGATGAGATAAAGGTAAAATGGACATTGAATAGCCTTAACACAGAGAAAGAAGTCAACTATAGGACTGCTCGTAAGCTAAGAAGAATATGGAAGGAAGTGATTTCCCATACTTTTGCTTTGGTGGTAGAGTTTATGGTTTAGGTAAATATGTAAGTGACTCAGCATCATCTCTGTATTAAATTTGCAAATAGGTGGCAGCAATAGAAATAAGTGGTTTGGTCTTGCTGGAGTGTAAATTTTGAGGCATGGATTGATGAGAGATGAGGCTGAGGAAGCTGGCAGGGGCCAAATAACACAAGACCTTATGTTCTGTATGGAGTAGATTGAAATATATCCATACATACAGGATACAGATAAGAGTTGGATGGCCAGTGAAGGATCTTAGGTAGAGAGTGATACATTCAGATTTCTGTTTTAGGAAGACCACTCTGTCTACTGAGGATGAATTACGTGGGTGTGTGAGGCAGGGAGTCAGAGGAGATAAAACCAAGAATTGTTTGCTGGTTGGTGCATAACCCTGGAAAGAGATAAGGAAGAACTTGATGAACACCCTGTTTCAGTTTTTTGGCATCACAATCCTTCCTTCTTCTCTTATGATAACTGGGGTGACTGCTCAGGAGTTCTCTGGACATGTGAAAACAGGCCACTGATGGTATTACTCAAATTAGGGAAAAAATACTTGTAAAACCATTTTAAGCTCTTTACTGCAGTTTGAATTCATTTAGGCACAGATTGTTTACTGGATTCCCACTACGTACCAAGTACCAATATGTGTCCTTTGAATACAATACTGAGCAAAAGTAAGATGGTCTCTGGGTCCCATGGGTCCCTGCTGCCACCAAATGTATAATCTAGTGGCTGGTGTACAGAGAAGTGCTCACGGAAGTAGAATATAATGCAATGGACAGTATGGTAGGGGCAATACACAGTTAGGTGAGAATATATCTGGTTGGGGGAGAATGCACATCTTTTCCCAATTAAAGACATCAGGAAAGGATTCTGGAAGAGTTAAGATCTAAAATGAAGAAGGAGCAGGGGTTAGTTAGGGACAGTGCAGGGAGGAGGGAAAGTTCAGGCAGAGGAAAGCGTAGGTATAAATAGAGAGCCTGGCTCAGCCAGGAACCTGAAACTAGTCCAGGCTGGTGGGATGGAGACTGGATCAGGAAGGAGTATCCAGAGATGAGCCTCATCGTGCTGTGTGTGTATTGTCATCCCAAGAATAACACAAATTCCTTCAGGATAGGACTCTGTACAACTTTTATAATTTGTTTTGTTCCAGCCTCTTTAATATTCAATGTACGCATCAGCTACGGAGTGCAGCCTATTCTCAGCAGCCAAAACGCCATGACTTTTGGTATATAGGTCCTGCTCCTGGCAGGGAGGTTGGTTGGGGGGCAGGGGATGAATAATTTAGTGGCGAGAAACTAGAGTACTCTGAGCATCTGTGCACTTCTAATTCTATAGACTTCTTTTATCTAAACAGGCCCTTGGCTGCTCCCTCTGCTTCATTCATTGCTTGGTGGCTTCCCAAACTGCAGTAGTAAGTAGAACGTTGACAGCGTTGCCTTTGCTCAAGACAGGTTTTCTAGTACTTAGAATTCAGTGTCTTGAGTTCATGTAACTAATGCTCTATTTTTTGCCCCAAAATAGAAGTTTCCCTTTTGATCCCCCATTTTCTGTTCTTCTTCCTCCTTTCCAGAGCAGAGCTGCTCTGCCTGCTATTTATCAGAGGGTGTGAAAGGGAGATTTAATTTCCAAACTATTCAAGAAGGCTCTTGGGGGTGTCCTTCACTGCATTGCTACTTCTGGACCAGCACAAAGTGAATTCCATGCACGCACGCTTATCTGTCTTTCACAGCCCCTTGGAGTCTCGCCTCTCACGGTGAAGGGCAGAGGCAGAGGCTGCCGCCATCCCCAGCCCCCTCACCTAGTGCCTGTTAGTCCCTCTTGTCGTCTCCTACAGATGCCCCTTCATCTATGGCTGTCTGTAGTGGTGGTTCCCCAGCCCTGCTCACTGCAGCCTTCTTCAGCAAATGCCAAACCTCAAATGCATATGGGACAGTCTCCAGATAAGCACCACTGCTGTGCCCTGAATAATAGCACATTTTGAGTGTAGCCTGTGTCCAATAAGCTCTGAATGTTTATTGCACCTAGTTAGAAAGTGCAAAATTAAACTAGGAAGAAATGGCATGCCAACAAAATCTCCAGTTTCAGCGAAATAAGGCAAATACCTCTTCTTAACAAGAGAATTGAAACTCTTCATGCTTTTTGAAAGGTATAAGGGATATCCTGGAGAATCTGTGGCATTCATTGCTCAAAAAATTAGAAGACAGTTCCTTGACTTCTGAAAGTGAGAACCACAGTATGAGTGAGATGCAAAGCTGATGAGCATATTGACAGGTGGCCAGGTTGAGGGGGAAAGCACACAGCCAGAGATAGCTGCCAGGACATCTCCTGTAGTATCACTGCTGGTAAGCTGGCTTATTTTTTGATCAGCAGCTTTTCCTTCTTACATCTTCCTAGTTCCCTGTGGGGCAGCTACTGAGGATGCAGAAAGTGAGAAGAAAGAGTGAATATCCCAAAGATATGTGCTCAGTGAGGACTTTCTCTCAAAAGGAAGGTAGTTCCCTCATTAATAGATTAGGCAGAAGATAAATGGTGAGCATATAGTTGTAGGATCTATATGTATACATACACACACATATAGACCAGGTACATAGCATATAGAAGTCAGGTAGGATGCCAAGTCCCCTCTCAAAATGTGTGTGAATGACAGTAAGTATCCTAGGAGTATAGTCATTCTTAAACTCAGGAGTAGAAATGACTCCTGAAAGCTCCCACATGTTAGATTTCTATAAAGAATAATACACTCCATGTCCATCCAAGGGTGCTTCTTGGGTCTATTTTCACCCACATTCATCAAGCTGTAAGCTATTGCAGTTCTCGCCAAAGACTTTTATTAGGAATCTAAGAAAGAACTCAGGAGAGCTGCTTGACTTCTGCATGACGGTACATTTGACTCTTCAGATTTTCCTTTGGTGGTAAATTTTGCTCCTGCTGACAGCAAGAATAATTGCTGCACAAAAAGTTTAACTCTATTTTCTTGCTCAATTTTTACAGTGTAAGCAATCTTGGACAATGAAGTTTTTCAGACCAAATCCTGCTCTGGGCAGAGGAAAGCAAATTGTATTCTGATGTCCAATCCTACAGCAGCTTATTGTGTTATTATGGAAAGGGTGCTTACTTTGAATTGCTCTTGGTATATCAGATAATAGCAAAGCATAGATTAATTTCTTTTTAAAAGTTTTACATGCTGTTTTATTAAATAAATACAACTGCACGAGATGGATTTCATGTTTTAAAGTATTCTCAGCTGTTTAGTTATTTGTATCTTATTTTCTTTCACTATCTGCAGACTATCATGTTTAATTTACTGCATTCTTCCTCCATTGGAAATTTCCATTTAGGAATAATAGCATTGTTGGCAAGGAAATTACTTTAGTGTTAATGTATTCCATTATCTAATTTCACTGATAAGACCTGCTTCACCTGTTTGGGGTCTATAAAAAATGTCACTACTGCTTTAATCTTCAAAATATATGCAGTATGATTCTGACTCCCCAGCAACTCTACTGTTCTCCTGGAGTTCCCTCCCGAGTAATTATCAAGGATTTGAGAAATGCAAACACATTGACGATTTACTGCACTTTGTTTTTCACATGTTGTCCCTGTTGGGAGACTTGCAATTTTCCAGACTTCTCTAGTCCTGACTTCTGACGGAAGGCTGTTGGTCTCCAATCCTGCCCAGGTGACTCCTCTGTGGTCACTGGTTTCCATTTCTGCCTTGTTGCATAGTTGAGGAGAAGGCTTTTTTATTTTATTTTTTTTTTTCAGAGGTACTGATGCAGAAGTTTCTAAGGACAGTGGAGAAGACCAATTATCTGATGCAAAGCTGTTTGCCAGAGCCAGGGATCTGAATTATTTCTTCCTGTAGCTAAAAACAAAACTCTACTTTCCAATGCCACACTGTCTTCAGTAGACCACAGGTAAAAATCCGGTGTCAGTATGGAGGGACTCTGAACCTGACCAAATCCCTCACTACTCATATTTTGCCACAGGACCAATTATGTCCTAAAATAATTGGCAGGGTAAACACTCATTACCTTTCCTCTCTGATCCAACAGCAAAATCCCAAATAGTCACAGGGTATATTTACTAGATCTGGACTATTCTTCCTAACCATGATCAATTTATTCCAATAGTGATCATGATGCTTTATTTGTTTTGAAGATAAACACTGATTATCATGAATTTCACTACATTGAATCTTTTGAATAAATACTGGAATTAAGACATTTTCTGACTTACTCAAGGCTACTGAAAAAAATAGAGATAAAAATAAATGTTTTTCATATTATCACTCTTAGTTGTATTTTGAATTCACATTTTGCATGTTCCTCTTGAGTTTCTACTATTAATTTTAACTTCATCACAAAATTTAGAATATCTAAAACACATTAGATTTTATTCTCAAAAGCTAAACAATGGGCTGACCATAAACCACAAAAAAATTTAGTAATAGTCCAGTAAAGTAGAAAACTCAATTTAGAAATAACTGCAAAATAAATGTTCTCATCAACTCAAGTTCCAAATGTTCATGGTCTTTGCAATAGACAGCTTACAAAAATGGCCCTGATTTGTAATACCTCTCTATTCTTAATGCCTTTGCAATATGACTTTGCAGTTCTTCACACCAATAGGTGTGTTATACTTGTCTAGCCCTTGAAGCTGATCTGACATTGTGACTTCCTTTTGTTGATAGAATGTGGCAGAACTGACCATGTGCCTGTTGTGAGCCTAAGCCTTAAAAGGCCTTTGTGCTTTGACTGTTTTTCTTAGAACTGAGCTACTACCATACGAATAAGCTCTGGATGACATTACTCATATGTTACCATCACCACCATTGTTCCAGCTACCAGCCAGCCAATTAACAGACATGTCAATATGGCTTTTCTTGACCAACCAGTCCCCAGCCAACTTGCCAGGTGACCATAGGCACATGACAGATCCTAGCTGAGGCTAGCAGAGCTTAACCCAGATTAGCACAGCCATGTGATGCATAAACATATGAGTATATAAATAACAAATGTTATTTTTAACATTTATTATAATAAAAAATAATAAAATAGTAATAACATAA